>NC_052329.1:10068494-10166057 GCF_016432855.1 Salvelinus namaycush | reverse complement strand
GTGAGTTAAGATAGGCAGGCTTATACAGTACAGTGAGTCAGAGAGCAGGCTGTATACAGTACAGTGAGTAAGAGAGCAGGCTGTATACAGTACAGTGAGTAAGAGAGCAGGCTGTATACAGTACAGTGAGTAAGAGAGCAGGCTGTAAACAGTACAGTGAGTAAGAGAGCAGGCTATATACAGTACAGTGAGTCAGAGAGCAGGCTGTAAACAGTACAGTGAGTCAGAGAGCGGCTGTATACAGTGAGTAAGAGAGCAGCTTATACAGTGAGTAAGAGAGCAGGCTGTATACAGTGAGTACAGAGAGCAGGCTGTAAACAGTACAGTGAGTCCAGAGAGCAGGCTGTAAACATACAGTGAGTCAGAGAGCAGGCTGTATACAGTGAGTAAGAGAGCAGGCTGTAAACAGTACAGTGAGTGTCAGAGAGCAGGCGAAACAGTAACATGAGTAAGAGAGCAGCTGTATACAGTACAGTGAGTCAGAGAGCAGGCTGTATACAGTGAGTAAAGAGAGCAGGCTGTAAACAGTACAGTGAGTCAGAGAGCAGGCTGTAAACAGTACAGTGAGTCAGAGAGCAGGCTGTAAACAGTACAGTGAGTCAGAGAGCAGGCTGTAAACAGTACAGTGAGTCAGAGAGCAGGCTATATACAGTACAGTGAGTAAGAGAGCAGCTGTAAACAGTACAGTGAGTCAGAGAGCAGCTGTATACAGTGCAGTGAGTAAGAGAGCAGGCTGTAACAGTACAGTGAGTAAGGAGCAGGCTGTATACAGTACAGTAAGAAGAGCAGGCTGTACACAGTACAGTGAGTAAGAGAGCAGGCTGTATACAGTACAGTGAGTAAGAGAGCAGGCTGTATACAGTACAGTGAGTAAGAGAGCAGGCTATATACAGTACAGTGAGTAAGAGAGCAGGCTATAGTACAGTGGAAGACGTATATACAGTACAGTGAGAAGAGAGCACGGCTATATACAGTACAGTGAGTAAGAGAGCAGGCTGTATACAGTCCAGTGAGTAAGAGAGCAGGCTATATACAGTACAGTGAGTAAGAGCAGGCTATATACAGTACAGTGAGTAAGAGAGCAGGCTGTAAACAGTACAGTGAGTAAGAGAGCAGGCTATATACAAGTACAGTGAGTAAGAGAGCAGGCTATATACGTACAGTGAGTAAGAGAGCAGCTTATACAGTACATGAGTAGAGAGCAGGCTAATACAGTACAGTGAGTAAGAGAGCAGGCTATATACAGTACAGTGAGTAAGAGAGCAGGCTATATACAGTACAGTGAGTAAGAGAGCAGGCTGTATACAGTACAGTGAGTAAAGAGCAGGCTATACAGTACAGTGAGTAAGAGAGCAGGCTGTATACAGTACAGTGGAGTAAGAGAGCAGGCTGTATACAGTACACGTGAGAAGAGAGCAGGCTGTATACAGTGAGTAAGAAGAGCAGGCTGTATACAGTACAGTGAGTAAAGAGCAGGCTGTATACAGTGAAAAGAGAGCAGGCTGTACACAGTACAGTGAGTAAGAGAGCGGCTAGTATACAGTACAGTGTGAGTAAGAGAGCAGGCTGTAAACGTACAGTGAGTAAGAGAGCAGGCTGTATACAGTAGTAAGAGAGCAGGCTATATCAGTGAGTAGAGAGCAGGCTATATACAGTACAGTGAGTAAGAGAGCAGGCTATATACAGTACAGTGAGTAAGAGAGCAGGCTGTACACAGTACAGTGAGTAAGAGAGCAGCTGTATACAGTGAGTAAGAGAGCAGCTGTATACAGTACAGTGAGTAAGAGAGCGGGCCTGTATACAGTATAGTAAGAGAGCAGACAGTGCATGATAAATACAGTACAGTGAGTAAGAGAGCAGGCTGTACACAGTGACCGTAAGTGAGTAAGAGAGCAGGAAGCGCAGCTGGGGGGTGGTAAAACTGTTCTCATCTGTCTCACATAACACACCTGTTCTCATCTGTCTCACATAACACACCTGTTCTCATCTGTCTAACATAACACACTGTTCTCATCTGTCTAACATAAACACACCTGTTCTCATCTGTCTCACATAACACACCTGTTCTCATCTGTCTAACATAAACACACCTGTTCTCATCTGTCTAACATAACACACCTGTTCTCATCTGTCTAACATAACACACCTGTTCTCATCTGTCTAACATAACACACCTGTTTTCATCTGTCTAACATAACACACCTGTTCTCATCTGTCTAACATAACACACCTGTTCTCATCTGTCTAACATAACACACCTGTTCTCATCTGTCTAACATAACACACCTGTTCTCATCTGTCTAACATAACACACCTGTTCTCATCTGTCTAACATAACACACCTGTTTTCATGTGTCTCACATAACACACCTGTTCTCATCTGTCTAATATAACACACCTGTTCTCATCTGTCTCACATAACACACCTGTTCATCTGTCTAATATAACACACCTGTTCTCATCTGTCTAACATACACACCTGTTCTCATCTGTCTAACATAACACACCTGTTCTCATCTGTCTAACATAACACACCTGTTCTCATCTGTCTAATACAACACACCTGTTCTCATCTGTCCTAATATAACACACCTGTTCTCATCTGTCTAACATAACACACCTGTTCTCATCTGTCTAACATAACACACCTGTTCTCATCTGTCTAATATAACACACCTGTTCTCATCTGTCTAATACAACACACCTGTTCTCATCTGTCTAACATAACACACCTGTTCTCATCTGTCTAACATAACACACCTGTTCTCATCTGTCTAACATAACACACCTGTTCTCATCTGTCTAACATAACACACCTGTTCTCATCTGTCTAACATAACACACCTGTTCTCATCTGTCTAACATAACACACCTGTTCTCATCTGTCTCACATAACACACCTGTTCTCATCTGTCTCACATAACACACCTGTTCTCATCTGTCTCTTATAACACACCTGTTCTCATCTGTCTAATATAACACACCTGTTCTCATCTGTCTCACATAACACACCTGTTCTCATCTGTCTAATATAACACACCTGTTCTCATCTGTCTAACATAACACACCTGTTCTCATCTGTTTAACATAACACACCTGTTCTCATCTGTCTAATACAACACACCTGTTCTCATCTGTCTAACATAAGACACCTGTTCTCATCTGTCTAACATAACACACCTGTTACCATCTGTCTAACATAACACACCTGTTCTCATCTGTCTAACATAACACACCTGTTCTCATCTGTCTAACATAACACACCTGTTCTCATCTGTCTAACACAACACACCTGTTCTCATCTGTCTAACATAACACACCTGTTCTCATCTGTCTAACATAACACACCTGTTCTCATCTGTCTAACATAACACACCTGTTCTCATCTGTCTAACATAACACACCTGTTCTCATCTGTCTAACATAACACACCTGTTCTCATCTGTCTAATATAACACACCTGTTCTCATCTGTCTAACATAACACACACCTGTTCTCATCTGTCTAACATAACACACCTGTTCTCATCTGTCTAACATAACACACCTGTTCTCATCTGTCTAACATAACACACCTGTTCTCATCTGTCTAACATAACACACCTGTTCTCATCTGTCTAACATAACACACCTGTTCTCATCTGTCTAACATAACACACCTGTTCTCATCTGTCTAACATAACACACCTGTTCTCATCTGTCTCACATAACACACCTGTTCTCATCTGTCTAATATAACACACCTGTTCTCATCTGTCTAACATAACACACCTGTTCTCATCTGTCTAACATAACACACCTGTTCTCATCTGTCTAACATAACACACCTGTTCTCATCTGTCTAACATAACACACCTGTTACCATCTGTCTAATATAACACACCTGTTCTCATCTGTCTAATATAACACACCTGTTCTCATCTGTCTAATATAACACACCTGTTCTCATCTGTCTAACATAACACACCTGTTACCATCGGTCTAATATAACACACCTGTTCTCATCTGTCTAACATAACACACCTGTTACCATCTGTCTAATATAACACACCTGTTCTCATCTGTCTAACATAACACACCTGTTCTCATCTGTAACACAACACACCTGTTCTCATCTGTCTAACACAACACACCTGTTCTCATCTGTCTAACACAACACACCTGTTCTCATCTGTCTAACATAACACACCTGTTCTCATCTGTCTAACATAACACACCTGTTCTCATCTGTCTAATACAAAACGCCTGTTCTCATCTGTCTAATACAACACACCTGTTCTCATCTGTCTAACACAACACACCTGTTCTCATCTGTCTAACATAACACACCTGTTCTCATCTGTCTAACATAACACACCTGTTCTCATCTGTCTAATACAAAACACCTGTTCTCATCTGTCTAACATAACACACCTGTTCTCATCTGTCTAACATAACACACCTGTTCTCATCTGTCTAACATAACACACCTGTTCTCATCTGTCTAACATACAAACACCTGTTCTCATCTGTCTAACATAACAACACCTGTTCTCATCTGTCTAACATAACACACCTGTTCTCATCTGTCTAACATAACACACCTGTTCTCATCTGTCTAACACAACACACCTGTTCTCATCTGTCTAATATAACACACCTGTTCTCATCTGTCTAACATAACACACCTGTTCTCATCTGTCTCACATAACACACCTGTTCTCATCTGTCTAATATAACACACCTGTTCTCATCTGTCTAACATAACACACCTGTTCTCATCTGTCTCACATAACACACCTGTTCTCATCTGTCTAATATAACACACCTGTTCTCATCTGTCTAACATAACACACCTGTTCTCATCTGTCTCACATAACACACCTGTTCTCATCTGTCTAACATAACACACCTGTTCTCATCTGTCTAACATAACACACCTGTTCTCATCTGTCTAACATAACACACCTGTTCTCATCTGTCTAACATAACACACCTGTTCTCATCTGTCTAACATAACACACCTGTTCTCATCTGTCTAACATAACACACCTGTTCTCATCTGTCTAACACAACACACCTGTTCTCATCTGTCTAACATAACACACCTGTTCTCATCTGTCTAACATAACACACCTGTTCTCATCTGTCTAACATAACACACCTGTTCTCATCTGTCTAACATAACACACCTGTTCTCATCTGTCTAACATAACACACCTGTTCTCATCTGTCTAACATAACACACCTGTTCTCATCTGTCTAACATAACACACCTGTTACCATCTGTCTAACATAACACACCTGTTCTCATCTGTCTAACATAACACACCTGTTCTCATCTGTCTAACATAACACACCTGTTCTCATCTGTCTAATATAACACACCTGTTCTCATCTGTCTAACATAACACACCTGTTCTCATCTGTCTAACATAACACACCTGTTACCATCTGTCTAACATAACACACCTGTTCTCATCTGTCTAACATAACACACCTGTTCTCATCTGTCTAACACAACACACCTGTTCTCATCTGTCTAACATAACACACCTGTTCTCATCTGTCTAATACAAAACACCTGTTCTCATCTGTCTAACATAACACACCTGTTCTCATCTGTCTAACACAACACACCTGTTCTCATCTGTCTAATATAACACACCTGTTCTCATCTGTCTAACATAACACACCTGTTCTCATCTGTCTCACATAACACACCTGTTCTCATCTGTCTAATATAACACACCTGTTCTCATCTGTCTAACATAACACACCTGTTCTCATCTGTCTCACATAACACACCTGTTCTCATCTGTCTAATATAACACACCTGTTCTCATCTGTCTAACATAACACACCTGTTCTCATCTGTCTCACATAACACACCTGTTCTCATCTGTCTCACATAACACACCTGTTCTCATCTGTCTAACATAACACACCTGTTCTCATCTGTCTCACATAACACACCTGTTCTCATCTGTCTCACATAACACACCTGTTCTCATCTGTCTAACATAACACACCTGTTCTCATCTGTCTAACATAACACACCTGTTCTCATCTGTCTAACATAACACACCTGTTCTCATCTGTCTAACATAACACACCTGTTCTCATCTGTCTAACATAACACACCTGTTCTCATCTGTCTAACATAACACACCTGTTCTCATCTGTCTAATATAACACACCTGTTCTCATCTGTCTAACATAACACACCTGTTACCATCTGTCTAATATAACACACCTGTTCTCATCTGTCTAACATAACACACCTGTTCTCATCTGTCTAACATAACACACCTGTTCTCATCTGTCTAACATAACACACCTGTTACCATCTGTCTAACATAACACACCTGTTCTCATCTGTCTAATATAACACACCTGTTCTCATCTGTCTAACATAACACACCTGTTCTCATCTGTCTAACACAACACACCTGTTACCATCTGTCTAATATAACACACCTGTTCTCATCTGTCTAACATAACACACCTGTTCTCATCTGTCTAACATAACACACCTGTTCTCATCTGTCTAACATAACACACCTGTTCTCATCTGTCTAACATAACACACCTGTTCTCATCTGTCTAACATAACACACCTGTTACCATCTGTCTAACATAACACACCTGTTCTCATCTGTCTAATATAACACACCTGTTCTCATCTGTCTAACATAACACACCTGTTCTCATCTGTCTAACATAACACACCTGTTCTCATCTGTCTCACATAACACACCTGTTCTCATCTGTCTAACATAACACACCTGTTCTCATCTGTCTCACATAACACACCTGTTCTCATCTGTCTAACATAACACACCTGTTCTCATCTGTCTCACATAACACACCTGTTCTCATCTGTCTAACATAACACACCTGTTCTCATCTGTCTCACATAACACACCTGTTCTCATCTGTCTAACATAACACACCTGTTCTCATCTGTCTAACATAACACACCTGTTCTCATCTGTCTAACATAACACACCTGTTCTCATCTGTCTAACATAACACACCTGTTCTCATCTGTCTAATACAACACACCTGTTCTCATCTGTCTAATATAACACACCTGTTCTCATCTGTCTAACATAACACACCTGTTCTCATCTGTCTAATACAACACACCTGTTCTCATCTGTCTAATATAACACACCTGTTCTCATCTGTCTAATACAACACACCTGTTCTCATCTGTCTAACATAACACACCTGTTCTCATCTGTCTAACATAACACACCTGTTCTCATCTGTCTAACATAACACACCTGTTCTCATCTGTCTAACATAACACACCTGTTCTCATCTGTCTAACATAACACACCTGTTCTCATCTGTCTAACATAACACACCTGTTCTCATCTGTCTAACATAACACACCTGTTCTCATCTGTCTAACATAACACACCTGTTCTCATCTGTCTAACATAACACACCTGTTCTCATCTGTCTCACATAACACACCTGTTCTCATCTGTCTCACATAACACACCTGTTCTCATCTGTCTAATATAACACACCTGTTCTCATCTGTCTCACATAACACACCTGTTCTCATCTGTCTAATATAACACACCTGTTCTCATCTGTCTAACATAACACACCTGTTCTCATCTGTCTAACATAACACACCTGTTCTCATCTGTTTAACATAACACACCTGTTCTCATCTGTCTAACATAACACACCTGTTCTCATCTGTCTCACATAACACACCTGTTCTCATCTGTCTAACATAACACACCTGTTCTCATCTGTCTCACATAACACACCTGTTCTCATCTGTCTAACATAACACACCTGTTCTCATTTGTCTAACATAACACACCTGTTCTCATCTGTCTAACATAACACACCTGTTCTCATCTGTCTAACATAACACACCTGTTCTCATCTGTCTAACATAACACACCTGTTCTCATCTGTCTAACATAACACACCTGTTCTCATCTGTCTAACATAACACACCTGTTCTCATCTGTCTAACATAACACACCTGTTCTATATTCATCATCTCCATATGTGAAAATGGGGCGTTTGTATGTTTTGTAGTAAAGAAAATGGAGAGAGATAAGTGTTTCCACTTACATCATCGATGTGCAATGTGTCATTTTAACCAAGTATGATTAGGCATTGCCACTAATTGCCTACTGATTGGTTGAGGATGTCATTGGAACCACTTATCTTCTTCTGTCTTTTTTACTACAAAACGTAGAAACGTACCATTTTCACATATGTTGATGTTGTGTTGGTGCTGGAGAGGATGAATATGAAGTGTACATGTATTTTTTAAAGTCCCTTTATTAAGGAGAAAGGTCACCCTAAAGCTTTTCTTTCTCTTATTCTACCCTGTCAACGATCTGTCATCACCCTCTTATTTTCCAACGCCATCCATTCCCTCTCTATGGCCACCTTACCGAGTGACGGATCACTGCCAGGACACACACACACACACACACACACACACACATACACACACACCATATGTCACCAACCTCTCATTGGAACAGATTGCTCTAACTGTAAAGTGTAATCATTTATCCACTTTAGTTTTTATTCTCCCAGGTAGTTATTGCCGATTGCACTGGTATGTACTAATAATCACGTGTGGCTTTTATTTGGCTTGTGTGTAGTGTACGGTATAATTGGGGTGGTCTGACTTGTGTGTAGTGTACGGCATAATTGGGGTGGTCTGACTTGTGTGTGGTGTACGGTATAATTGGGCTGGTCTGACTTGTGTGTAGTGTACGGTATAATTGGGGTGGTCTGACTTGTGTGTGTTCACAAGCGTGTACACACTGGGGATCAGTACCCCCGCCACACTGCCCCCTCTCTCCCGAGCTTTCACTCGCCTCCAGCACACACACACACACTTACACACACACTTACACACACACACACACACACACACACACACACACACACACACACACACACACACACACACACACACACACACACACACACACACACACACACACACACACACCGCAGGCTTTGGACTGATCGTAAATTTAGGTAGGCTAATTAACTTAGGCTAGTTAAGCTTATTATGAAACACTTTAATAAGCTAGTATAGGCCTACTATTTATTTATTTTATCTCAGACGATTATAGTCTACTGGACTGATAGACAGCTACTCTCTCAAGTTATCTTGTTGGGGCAAGTGACTCTTTGAACTTACAATGGCTAGCCCCAAGTTATATATTTTTCTTGTGCCTCATGACTCCTGCATGCTTTGTTGACTATGAACTTGCTTGTTTACCCAACCGTGGGACAGACTATGTTTGTTCCCACACTCGGGTGTCACGATCGTCATAATGAGTGGACCAAAGTGCAGCGTGATCTGGGTTCAACATCTTTTATTTCTATGTGAAACTCACAGCAAAACAAAAAACAATAAATCTCAAAGCGAAACGTGAAGCTAACAATAGTGCTAATAGGCAACTATCCATAGTCAAGATCCCACAAAGCACAAAGGGGAAATGGCTGCCTAAATATGATCCCCAATCAGAGACAACGACAAACAGCTGCCTCTGATTGGGAACCATACCTGGCCAACATAGAAACACAATCCCCTAGATGACCCACCCTAGTCACACCCCGACCTAACCAACATAGAGAATAAAAGATCTCTATGGTCAGGGCGTGACATCGGGACTCTGACTCTCTATTGGTTACACACACTCTTGGCCTCCCATCCTATTCTAACCACCTCTCACCTGCTTTGTATTCATGTTACCTGATGAAATTGCTGTACAATATGATATTTTTGCCATCTGATGCACATTCAAATATCATAGAAAAATCAATACTGCAGAGCTCTCCCTGTCCTCTGCCGTGCCCTGATTGTATTACTGCTGATGATATCTGGAAATGTGCATGTACACCCTGGCCCATCTACTGTTGCCAGCCCCAATTCTGACTTGTGGTCTGATATCTGTTTCACGGATTTCTGCTCTCGTAAACGGCTGGGTTTTCTGCACGTTAACACTAGAAGCTTATTACCTAAAATGGATCAATTGAAAATGTGGGTTCACAGTTCCAAACCAGATGTGTTGGTCATTACTGAGACGTGGTTAAGTAAGAGTGTTTTGAACACGGATGTTAACCTTTCTGGTTATAACCTTTTTCAGCAAGACAGATCTTCCAAAGGTGGTGGTGGCAATCATTACCCAGGGACACTTTCAGTGCTCGGTTGTGTCCACCATGTCTTTCCCCAAACACTTTGATTTGCTGGTTTTAAACATTCAACTTTCAAATGGCTCTGTGTTGACTGTTGCTGGGTGTTATTGTCCACAATCAGCACCGGCCTGTACCCTACCTGCCCTAAGCTCTCTCCTGGCCCCTTACACTAAGTCTGAATTTGTCCTGCTAGGTGACTTAAACTGGGACATGCTTAAACCACCTGACCAAGTCCTAAAGTGATGGGATTCTCTAAATTTTCTCTGATTATTACCAATCCCACAAGGTATGACTCCAACACCCAAACAATCCTGATAGGTATCAGTCTGGTGTTTTCTATAATGACCTTAGTGATCACTGTTTTACAGCCTGTGTTCGTAATGGCTGCTCAGTGAAACAACCTGTCCTGATTTGTCATAGACACTTGCTAAAAAACTTTAATGAGCAAGCCTTCCTTCATGACCTGGCCTCTGTAAATTGGTATAGAATCACCTCAAGAATTCCATTTTGCGAAAGGCCCGGCACATGCATACTCAGGCTGACTGGCTCTCGTTCAGGCAAATGAGAAATAAGTGCACTCAGGCTATCGGGAAGGCCAAAGTTAGTTACTTTAAGGAGCAGTTCTCTCTCTTTGGGTCTAACCCCAAGAAGTTCTGGAAAACGGTTAAAGACCTGGAGAATAAACCTTCCTCTTAACAGCTGCCCATCTACCTTAATGTTGATGATGTGGTTGTTACTGACAAGGAGCACATGGCTGAGCTCTTTAATCACCACTTCATTAAGTCATGATTCCTATTTGACCCAGCCATGCCTCATTGCTGTCCAACATTTCCTCATCTCCCACCCCTTCTAATGCAACTCGCCCCAATGCTCCTCCCCCTTTTCCCCCTGCCCTGCTACAAAGTTTCTCCCTGCAGGCAGTCACTGAGTCCGAGGTGCTAAAGGAGCTCCTTAAACTTGACCCCAATAAACCATCTGGGTCAGATGGTTTAGACCCTTTCCTCTTTAAGGTTGCAGCCCCTATCATCGCCAAGCCAGTCTAAACCTTTTTAACCTGTCTCTTCTCTCTGGGGAGGTTCCCATTGCTTGGAAGGCAGACACAGTTCGTGCTTTATTTAAAGGGGGAGATCAAGCTGATCCGAACTGTTATAGGCCTATTTCTATGTTGCCCTGTTTATCAAAAGTGTTGGAAAAACTTGTCAATAATCAACTGACTGGCTTTCTTGATGTCTATAGTATTCTCTCTGGAATGCAATCTGGTTTCTGCTAAGGTTATGGATCTGTCACTGCAACCTTAAAGGTCCTAAATTATGTCACCATTGCCATTGATTCTACGAAATGTTGTGCTGCTATTTTGATTGACTTGGCCAAAGCTTTTGATACGGTAGACCATTCCATCGTTGTGGGCCATTCAAAGACTCAATCATGGACACTCTTCCTGACAATTGTGACTGCTTCGCATGATGTAATGTTGTCTCGACCTTCTTGCCCTTTGTGCTGTTGTCTGTGCCCGAATAATGTTTGTACCATGTTTTGTGCTGCTACCATGTTGTGCTGCTGCCATGTTGTGTTGCTACCATGTTGTTGTCATGTGGCGTTGCTACTATGCTGTGTTGTCATGTGTTGCTGCCTTGCTATGTTGTTGTCTTAGGTCTCTCTTTATGTAGTGTTGTGGTGTCTCTCTTGTTGTGACGTGTGTTTTGTCCTATATTTGTATTTAATTTATTTATATTTTTAATCCCAGCCCCCGTCCCTGCTACAGTAGTAGCCTCTGTAACTGGTACAGTAGTGTTACAGTGGACTTGTAGCCTCTGTAACTGCTACAGTAGTGTTACAGTGGACGTGTAGCCTCTGTAACTGCTACAGTAGTGTTACAGTGGACTTGTAGCCTCTGTAACTGGTACAGTAGTGTTACAGTGGACTTGTAGCCTCTGTAACTGGTACAGTAGTGTTACAGTGGACTTGTAGCCTCTGTAACTGGTACAGTAGTGTTACAGTGGACGTGTAGCCTCTGTAACTGGTACAGTAGTGTTACAGTGGACTTGTAGCCTCTGTAACTGCTACAGTAGTGTTACAGTGGACTTGTAGCCTCTGTAACTGGTACAGTAGTGTTACAGTGGATGTGTAGCCTCTGTGACTGGTACAGTAGTAGCCTCTGTAACGGGTACAGTTGTAGCCTCTGTAACGGGTACAGTAGTAGCCTCTGTGACTGGTACAGTAGTAGCCTCTGTGACTGGTACAGTAGTGCTGAGGTCGGTCATTCACTACTGCTGTAACCACTGAGTTGAAAACAGCATCCTTAAAGAGCAGTAAAACTGAATGGAGATCACATCCCCGCCGGGGTGCCGTGGAACCTTAGCCAATCAGGAGGGGTTTTAATGAAACAGGAAATGATTTAACTTATAGAGAGGCAGTAGTCAAGATGAATATAAAAGGGCAGTCGACAACAACGTGTGTGCCTGCGTGTGTGTGTAAGTGTGTGTGTGTGACGTGTTCAGCATTAAATGGGGTTTGGGCAGAGAAAGTAGGTCATAGAAGATGAAGTCTTTACTTGGCAGTCCATGCTTTGACAGGTTGTCATGCAGTATTTTGGAATGAATGTAGTATTTTGGAATGAATGTAGTATTTTGGAATGAATGCAGTATTTTGGAATGACTGCAATATTTGCAGTTTTGTTATTTAATAAATAGGCTGTTTGTGTTTGTGTGGCTCTCCAGTGAATCAGGCTTGACGTGACTTGAATCTGTCTCGAGGGCGCTTGAATCTGTCCCGACGGCGCTTGTCTCTGTCCCGACGGGGCTTGAATCTATCTCGACGGGGCTTGAATCTATCTCGACGGGGCTTGAATCTGTCTCGACGGGGCTTGAATCTGTCTCGACGGCGCTTGAATCTGTCTCGACGGCGCTTGAATCTGTCTCGACAGGGCTTGGCTCTGTTCCGACGGCGCTTGAATCTGTCTCGACAGGGCTTGAATCTGTCTCGACGGCGCTTGAATCTGTCTCGACAGGGCTTGGCTCTGTCCCGACGGGGCTTGAATCTGTCTCGACGGCGCTTGAATCTGTCTCGACAGGGCTTGGCTCTGTCCCGACGGGGCTTGAATCTGTCTCGACGGCGCTTGAATCTGTCCCGACGGGGCTTGAATCTGTCCCGACGGGGCTAGTCTCTGTCCCGACGGGGCTAGTCTCTGTCTCGACTGGGTTTGAATCTCTCTTGACAGGCTTGAATCTGTCTCAACGGGGCTTGGTGCTCAAAGAAAGAAACAGGGACAACCATGAATAGAAAATCTACGATTCTGAAAACAACGACAAACAAAAAAAGAAACGTATTAATCCGCCAAATAAAACAAACTAAAAGAGAATCTCTGACTTTCCTTATTTAACAGGGAGACCATCCTCCATTAGGTATCTCTCTGGGCTCAGACACCCCATCCGTGTTCCAACAGTGACCCCTCAGTCACCCTCTTGACCTCCTGATGACACTGTCCCCCATCAGAACACATATTATACAATTACTCTATTACACATTGGACCAGTGTAATAATGACTCACCATAATTAGTGATACGTAGGTGAGACAGTCTAATATAGCATGCAAAGCCCGCAGCAGGCATGTCCATTCAGAACCCTGTTCCATAGAACCACACATCTCTGATGGATACGTACAGTAGGTAATAAACTGTTTTCAGATGTCTTTGTTTTCACCTTGTTATGAAAATGCTGACAGTGCATTGTAGACAAACACAGTATTTAAAAGTTGCATGGTGTCGTTTAAAACCGTGAAATTCTTTCCCGACTCTTAACGATGTTGGAGAGAGAGAACTCCCAGCTTGTTTTCCTCTCCCAAGGGGAAAAGGGAGCAGCAGTTGGGACTTGATCATCTTCCTAAGTGTTAAACCATTGGAATCCTTTTGAAGTGAAAGGTAATAGGTGTGAGAGTGTGTGTGGTTGTCCATCACTCTCTCTCCCTCCTCCCCCTGTATAATCTGACATATAGTTGAATGCTGTCCATCTCCATTCCACGTTGATTCAACACCATCACATTGATTTTGTTGGTTGAAATGACGTGGAGACAACGTTGATTCAACCTGTTTTTTTTGCCTAGTGGGACTGGACTGAAGGAGTTTTGGCTTACCGTTCTCTTTGACAGGAGGATTTCAACACAGCCGAGCTTTCCACTGAAGCACAGCATCTTTAGCCAGATCTCAGATTAGATAGAACTCTGTCTTGTCTGTGGTAATTCTATTTTTAAGACACTAGTCTCCTGCATGGCACAAACAGGGTGTGTGTGTGTGTGTGTGTGTGTGTGTGTGTGTGTGTGTGTGTGTGTGTGTGTGTGTGTGTGTGTGTGTGTGTGTGTGTGTGTGTGTGTGTGTGTGTGTGTGTGTGTGTGTGTGTGTGTGTGTGTGTGAATGATTAGAGTCTCTCTGTGACTCAGTATATCTCAGCGTGAACAGGCAGCCTGTAATCTACGCCTGCTGTACTCATCGCTACACGGACAAAGGTCCACTTTGTTTGGTTCTGGACCAGGCTGGCTCTGGTAGAGTGGACCAGAGTACCAGTGTTGCCTGGAGACACATACCAACAGAATCCAAACACACACACTAAAGTAAAGCACACACTCACAGGAACCCAGACCAGATAAACACAAGAGAAAGACAATGTGGGCAGAGTGTAACTAATCGGACCAGACATTGAGCCAGTGTGTATCCGTGTGTTAGTTTGTGTACAAGTCTGTCTGTGTGTGTGTGTGTGTGTGTGTGTGTGTGTGTGTGTGTGTGTGTGTGTGTAGACCCCAGGCAGCATTCTGTCCTGTTCTGATGCCAGTATACCAGGATGTGATATTCTTCCCACATGCACAAGCACACATTCCTGTTATAGGACTTACTGAGACAACATACATTAGTCAATGTGAAAACATGCAGGAGATAATCAAGTCAACTAGACATTATTACCAAACAGTCACTGCCCTCTCTGTGCAGGAGATAAACATGTCAACTAACCATTATTACCAAACAGTCACTGCCCTCTCTGTGCAGGAGATAAACATGTCAACTAGCCATTATTACCAAACAGTCACTGCCCTCTCTGTCCAGGAGATAAACATGTCAACTAACCATTATTACCAAACAGTCACTGCCCTCTCTGTGCAGGAGATAAACATGTCAACTAGCCATTATTACCAAACAGTCACTGTCCTCTCTGTGCAGGAGATAAACATGTCAACTAGACATTATTACCAAACAGTCACTGCCCTCTCTGTGCAGGAGA
Source organism: Salvelinus namaycush (assembly GCF_016432855.1). Classification (NCBI taxonomy): domain Eukaryota; kingdom Metazoa; phylum Chordata; class Actinopteri; order Salmoniformes; family Salmonidae; genus Salvelinus; species Salvelinus namaycush. Next base: position 10,150,604 of record NC_052329.1, on the reverse strand, counting down.
TAAACATGTCAACTAGACATTATTACCAAACAGTCACTTCCATCTCTGTGTGGGAGATAATCAAGTCAACTAGACAATATTACCAAAGAGTCACTGTCCTCTCTGTGCAGGAGATAATCAAGTCAACTAGACAATATTACCAAAGAGTCACTGTCCTCTCTGTGCAGGAGATAAACATGTCAACTAGACATTATTACCAAACAGTCACTGCCCTCTCTGTGCAGGAGATAAACATGTCAACTAGACATTATTACCAAACAGTCACTTCCATCTCTGTGCAGGAGATAATCAAGTCAACTAGACAATATTACCAAAGAGTCACTGTCCTCTCTGTGCAGGAGATAATCAAGTCAACTAGACAATATTACCAAAGAGTCACTGTCCTCTCTGTGCAGGAGATAAACATGTCAACTAGACATTATTACCAAACAGTCACTGTCCTCTCTGTGCAGGAGATAAACATGTCAACTAACCATTATTACCAAACAGTCACTGCCCTCTCTGTGCAGGAGATAAACATGTCTGTGCAGGAGATAAACATGTCAACTAGCCATTATTACCAAACAGTCACTGTCCTCTCTGTGCAGGAGATAAACATGTCAACTAACCATTATTACCAAACAGTCACTGCCCTCTCTGTGCAGGAGATAAACATGTCAACTAGACATTATTACCAAACAGTCACTGCCCTCTCTGTGCAGGAGATAAACATGTCAACTAGCCATTATTACCAAACAGTCACTGCCCTCTCTGTGCAGGAGATAAACATGTCAACTAGACATTATTACCAAACAGTCACTGCCCTCTCTGTGCAGGAGATAAACATGTCAACTAGACATTATTACCAAACAGTCACTTCCCTCTCTGTGCAGGAGATAAACATGTCAACTAGACATTATTACCAAACAGTCACTTCCATCTCTGTGCAGGAGATAATCAAGTCAACTAGACAATATTACCAAAGAGTCACTGTCCTCTCTGTGCAGGAGATAATCAAGTCAACTAGACAATATTACCAAAGAGTCACTGTCCTCTCTGTGCAGGAGATAAACATGTCAACTAGACATTATTACCAAACAGTCACTGTCCTCTCTGTGCAGGAGATAAACATGTCAACTAACCATTATTACCAAACAGTCACTGCCCTCTCTGTGCAGGAGATAAACATGTCAACTAGCCATTATTACCAAACAGTCACTGTCCTCTCTGTGCAGGAGATAAACATGTCAACTAACCATTATTACCAAACAGTCACTGCCCTCTCTGTGCAGGAGATAAACATGTCAACTAGCCATTATTACCAAACAGTCACTGCCCTCTCTGTGCAGGAGATAAACATGTCAACTAGCCATTATTACCAAACAGTCACTTCCATCTCTGTGCAGGAGATAAACATGTCAACTAGACATTATTACCAAACAGTCACTGCCCTCTCTGTGCAGGAGATAAACATGTCAACTAGACATTATTACCAAACAGTCACTGCCCTCTCTGTGCAGGAGATAAACATGTCAACTAACCATTATTACCAAACAGTCACTTCCCTCTCTGTGCAGGAGATAAACATGTCAACTAGACATTATTACCAAACAGTCACTGTCCTCTCTGTGCAGGAGATAATCATGTCAACTAGCCATTATTACCAAACAGTCACTTCCCTCTCTGTCCAGGAGATAAACATGTCAACTAGACATTATTACCAAACAGTCACTGCCCTCTCTGTGCAGGAGATAAACATGTCAACTAGCCATTATTACCAAACAGTCACTTCCCTCTCTGTCCAGGAGATAAACATGTCAACTAGACATTATTACCAAACAGTCACTTCCCTCTCTGTCCAGGAGATAAACATGTCAACTAGCCATTATTACCAAACAGTCACTTCCCTCTCTGTCCAGGAGATAAACATGTCAACTAGACATTATTACCAAACAGTCACTGCCCTCTCTGTCCAGGAGATAAACATGTCAACTAGACATTATTACCAAACAGTCACTGCCCTCTCTGTCCAGGAGATAAACATGTCAACTAGCCATTATTACCAAACAGTCACTTCCCTCTCTGTCCAGGAGATAAACATGTCAACTAGACATTATTACCAAACAGTCACTGCCCTCTCTGTCCAGGAGATAAACATGTCAACTAGACATTATTACCAAACAGTCACTTCCCTCTCTGTGCAGGAGATAAACATGTCAACTAGACATTATTACCAAACAGTCACTGTCCTCTCTGTGCAGAAGATAAACATGTCAACTAGACATTATTACCAAACAGTCACTGCCCTCTCTGTGCAGGAGATAAACATGTCAACTAGACATTATTACCAAACAGTCACTGCCCTCTCTGTGCAGGAGATAAACATGTCAACTAGCCATTATTACCAAACAGTCACTGCCCTCTCTGTGCAGGAGATAAACATGTCAACTAGCCATTATTGCCAAACAGTCACTGCCCTCTCTGTGCAGGAGATAAACATGTCAACTAGCCATTATTACCAAACAGTCACTGCCCTCTCTGTGCAGGAGATAAACATGTCAACTAGCCATTATTACCAAACAGTCACTGCCCTCTCTGTGCAGGAGATAAACATGTCAACTAACCATTATTACCAAACAGTCAATTCCATCTCTGTGCAGGAGATAAACATGTCAACTAGCCATTATTACCAAACAGTCACTGCCCTCTCTGTGCAGGAGATAAACATGTCAACTAGACATTATTACCAAACAGTCACTGTCCTCTCTGTGCAGGAGATAAACATGTCAACTAGCCATTATTACCAAACAGTCACTGTCCTCTCTGTGCAGGAGATAAACATGTCAACTAGCCATTATTACCAAACAGTCACTGTCCTCTCTGTGCAGGAGATAAACATGTCAACTAGACATTATTACCAAACAGTCACTGTCCTCTCTGTGCAGGAGATAAACATGTCAACTAGCCATTATTACCAAACAGTCACTGCCCTCTCTGTGCAGGATATAAACATGTCAACTAGACATTATTACCAAACAGTCACTGTCCTCTCTGTGCAGGAGATAAACATGTCAACTAGACATTATTACCAAACAGTCACTGCCCTCTCTGTGCAGGAGATAATCATGTCAACTAGACATTATTACCAAACAGTCACTGTCCTCTCTGTGCAGGAGATAAACATGTCAACTAGCCATTATTACCAAACAGTCACTGCCCTCTCTGTGCAGGAGATAAACATGTCAACTAGACATTATTACCAAACAGTCACTGTCCTCTCTGTGCAGGAGATAAACATGTCAACTAGCCATTATTACCAAACAGTCACTGCCCTCTCTGTGCAGGAGATAAACATGTCAACTAGACATTATTACCAAACAGTCACTGCCCTCTCTGTGCAGGAGATAAACATGTCAACTAGACATTATTACCAAACAGTCACTGCCCTCTCTGTGCCCCTTTTGGCTTCAGTAACGGGGGGAGGCTCATGGTGGCATGGTTCCATGTGGGGTGGTGAAGGGGCACTTATGGTAAATCGAATCAGTGTGTGTGCATGCGCGCGCTTGTTTGTTTGACCAACACAGAGAGTGACAGCGGTAGAAGGAGACTGTGTTTATCGGTGTATTGTATTTCGTTAGCCTGTGGTTAATTTGTAACATGAGCAAAGCATTGGTGTATTGTATTTCGTTAGCCCGTGGTTAATTTGTAACATGAGTTAAGCATCGGTGTATTTGTAACGTTCGTCTGGTGGTGTATTAACGGACCAAGGCGCAGCGGGTGATGAATACATACTGACTTTATTACAAACAGACGAAACACTGACAAAACACTAGAACAAACTACAAAACAATAAACGAAGGCAACAGACCTGAAACAAACGAACTTACATAAAGACGAAGGACGCAAGAACAGGAACAGACTACCTTAAACGAACGGACAAACGAAACAGTCCCATGTGGAATACACTGACACAGGAACAATCACCCACAAACAAACAGTGAGAACAACCTACCTTAATATGACTCTCAATCAGAGGAAACGCCAAACACCTGCCTCTAATTGAGAGCCATACCAGGCAACCCATTAACCCAACATAGAAAACACATAACATAGACTACCCACCCAAACTCACGCCCTGACCAATTAAACACATACCAAACAGAAAACAGGTCAGGAACGTGACAGAACCCCCCCCTCAAGGTGCGAACTCCGGGCGCACCCCTAAAACTCAAGGGGAGGGTCTGGGTGGGCATCTGTCCGCGGTGGCGGCTCCGGCGGTGGACGAGGACACCACTCCACCACTGTCTTTGTCCACCTCCTTAGCGTCCCTTGAGTGGCAACCCTCGCCCCCGACCATGGTCCAGGAACCTTCACCAACGCCCCTCTACAATATAGGAGACAACTCAGGACAGAGAGGTAGTTCAGGACAAAGAGGTAGCTAAGGACAGAGAGGTAGCTAAGGACAGAGAGGTAGCTCAGGACAGAGAGGTAGCTCAGGACAGAGAGGTAGCTCAGGACAGAGAGGTAGCTTAGGACAGAGGGACAACTCCGGACTAGTGGCAGCTCCGGACTGAGTGGCAGCTCCGGACTGAGTGGCAGCTCCGGACTGAGTGGCAGCTCCGGACTGAGTGGCAGCTCCGGACTGAGTGGCAGCTCCGGACTGGAAGGCAGCTCATGACTGGAAGGCAGCTCATGACTGGAAGGCAGCTCATGACTGGAGGGCAGCTCATGACTGGAGGGCAGCTCATGACTGGAGGGCAGCTCATGACTGGAGGGCAGCTCATGACTGGAGGGCAGCTCATGACTGGAGGGCAGCTCATGACTGTAGGGCAGCTCATGACTGTAGGGCAGCTCTGGCAGCTCCTGACTGGCTGGCGGTTCTGGCAGCTCCTGACTGGCTGGCGGCTCTGGCAGCTCCTGACTGGCTGGCGGCTCTGGCAGCTCCTGACTGGCTGGCGGCTCTGGCACCTCCTGACTGGCTGGCGGCTCTGGCAGCTCCTGACTGACGGACGGCTCTAGCGGCTCCTGACTGACGGGCGGCTCTAATGGCTCGGGACAGACGGGCGGCTCTAATGGCTCGTGGCAGACGGATGGCTCAGAAGGCGCTGGGCAGACGGATGGCTTAGAAGGCGCTGGGCAGACGGATGGCTCAGAAGGCGCTGGGCAGACGGATGGCTCAGAAGGCGCTGGGCAGACGGATGGCTCAGACGGCGCTGGGCAGACGGATGGCTCAGACGGCGCTGGGCAGACGGATGGCTCAGACGGCGCTGGGCAGACGGATGGCTCAGACGGCGTTGGGCAGACAGCCGACTCTGACCTGCTGAGGCCCACAGTAGGCCTGGTGCGTGGTGCCGGAACTGGTGGTACCGGACTGGAGACACGTACCTCAAGGCTAGTGCGGGGAGCAGGAACAGGGCACACTGGACTCTCGATGCGCACTATAGGCCTGGTGCGTGGTACCGGAACTGGAGGTACCGGGCTGAGGGCACGCACCTCAGGGCGAGTGCGGGGAGAAGGAACAGTGCGTACAGGGCTCTGGAGACGCACAGGAGGCTTGATGCGTGGTGCCGAAACTGGAGGCACTGAGCTTGAGACACGCACCACAGGGAGAGTGCGTGGAGGAGGAACAGGGCTCTGGAGACGCACTGGAAGCCTGGTGCGTGGTGTAGGCACTGGTGGTACTGAGCTGGGGCGGGAAGGTGGCGCCGGATATACTGGACCGTGTAGGCGTACTGGCTCCCTTGAGCACTGAGCCTGCCCAACCTTACCTGGTTGTATGCTCCCCGTCGCCTGACCAGTGCGGGGAGGTGGAATAACCCGCACCGGGCTATGTAGGCGAACCGGGGACACCATGCGTAAGGCTGGTGCCATGTAAGCCGGCCCAAGGAGACGTACTGGTGGCCAGATATGTAGCGCCGGCTTCATGGCACTTGGCTCAATGCTCAATCTAGCCCTACCACTGCGGGGAGGTGGAATAACCCGCACCGGGCTATGCACACGTACAGGAGACACCGTGCGCTCTACTGCGTAACACGGTGTCTGCCCGTACTCCCGCTCTCCACGGTTAGCCTGGGAAGTGGGCGCAGGTCTCCTACCTGCCCTAGACCCACTACCTCTTAGCCCCCCCCCAAGAAATTTTTGGGTTGTACTTGCGGGCTTCCGTGCTAGACGCGTCCCCTCATAACGCCGGTTCCTCTCTCCGGTTTCCTCCGCTCTCCGAGCTGCCTCCAGCTGTTCCCATGGGCGGCGATTCACTTCAACTTTAGCCCATGGTCCTTTTCCTTCCATGATTTCCTCCCAAGACCAGAAATCCTGCTTCGTGCGCTGTCCGTTAACCCGCTGCTTGATCCGGGTTTGGTGGGTGATTCTGTAACGTTCGTCTGGTGGTGTATTAACGGACCAAGGCGCAGCGGGTGATGAATACATACTGACTTTATTACAAACAGACGAAACACTGACAAAACACTAGAACAAACTACCAAACAATAAACGAAGGCAACAGACCTGAAACAAACGAACTTACATAAAGACGAAGGACGCAAGAACAGGAACAGACTACCTTAAACGAACGGACAAACGAAACAGTCCCATGTGGAATACACTGACACAGGAACAATCACCCACAAACAAACAGTGAGAACAACCTACCTTAATATGACTCTCAATCAGAGGAAACGCCAAACACCTGCCTCTAATTGAGAGCCATACCAGGCAACCCATTAACCCAACATAGAAAACACATAACATAGACTACCCACCCAAACTCACGCCCTGACCAATTAAACACATACCAAACAGAAAACAGGTCAGGAACGTGACAGTATTGTATTTCGTTACCCCGTGGTTAATTTGTAACATGAGTTAAGCATCGGTGTATTGTATTTCGTTAGCCCGTGGTTAATTTGTAACATGAGTTAAGCATCGGTGTATTGTATTTCGTTAGCCCGTGGTTAATTTGTAACATGAGTTAAGCATCGGTGTATTGTATTTCGTTAGCCCGTGGTTAATTTGTAACATGAGTTAAGCATCGGTGTATTGTATTTCGTTAGCCCATGGTTAATTTGTAACATGAGTTAAGCATCAGTGTATTGTATTTCGCGGCAGGTTGACACATGATATGTTTATCGTCAGGTGTTAAACACATAAGGAAGGGGAGTATACAGAACATTGGTATAGGTACTGTATAGGCCTATTTGGCTGTTCCTGTGAATGAAGACAAGACTAAAGAAGAGAGGAAAGGGGTATACTCTCTACAATTATTCAGCCATTCCTCCTTTTTTTCAATCATCATGTCTTCCTGTATTTTTGTTTTGTTGTTCCAAGAGCTCAGGTGGTTGGTGCAGGGTGCTTGTGGGTTTGATTCCAACACGGGCTACATACACTGCATAAGCAGGTGGTAAAAGTGAGTGGATGTGGATTACAGCTGATTGAGCGTTGTTTTGATTTGTCTCTCCAGTGGTGAACGAGGATGGCCAGCCGCTCATAGAGGGGAAACTGAAAGAGAAGCAGGTTCGCTGGAAGTTCATCAAACGCTGGAAGACTCGCTACTTCACCCTGGCAGGAAACCAGCTCCTCTTCCGGAAGGGAAAATCTGTATGTATCCCTTTCAAACCTTTCAATACTTTAATTAGGTGTGATAATAAAAAATCTAAAGTTTGTTCCTAAGTGTTTGTCCTATATCCTCTACGGACCACCCATCCCGGATCCGGGATCATTCTCATCAGAAACGCTGACTAGAATAGCCTAGCCTAGCGCCACAGGGATATAATATAATATAATTTCATGAAATCACATGTCCAATACAGCAAATGAAAGATAAACATCTTGTGAATCCAGCCAACATGTCCGATTTTTAAATGTTTTACAGCGAAAACACAACATATATTTATGTTAGCTCACCACAATATCCAAAAACACACCGCCATTTTTTCACAGAAAAGATAGCTTTCACAAAACCCACAAATAGAGATAAAATTAATCACTAACCTTTGAACAACTTCATCAGATGACAGTCATATGACATCATGTTATACAATACATTTATGTTTTGTTCGATTATGTTCATATTTATAGCCACAAATCGTGGTTTTACATTGGCGCCATGTTCAGAAATGGCTCCAAAATAGCGAAAGTAATTACAGATAGCAACGTGAAATACAGAAATACTCATCATAAACTTTGATGAAAGATACATGTTTAACATATAATTAAAGATACACTGGTTCTTAATGCAACCGCTGTGTTAGATTTAAAAAATAACTTTAGTAAAAAGCACAGCATGCAATAATCTGAGACAGCGCTCAGCCATTCTCCGCCATGTTGGAGTCAACAGAAATACGAAATTACATCATAAATATTCCCTTACCTTTGATGATCTTTCATCAAAATGCAGTGCCAGGAATCCTAGTTCCACAATAAATCGTTTTTTTGTTTTATAATGTCCATTACTTCTGTCGAATTAGCAACTTTGGCTAGCATGTGTAGTTCACGTGTCCATTGAACTTTACGCTAATGAACGAAAACTTCAAAGTGATATTACAAATCGAATAAACTGGTCAAACTCAGTTGAGAATCAATCTTCAGGATGTTTTTCTCATATATATCCAATAACGTCCCAAATGGAGCATTTCTTCATGTCTATCTAACGCATTGAAGACAAGGACATCACATGCCCTGTGTGCGTGGCCAAGAACTGGCAATCTGCCTGACCTGTCACTCCAAAGGCTCTCATCCGGTCCCACATGAAGCTATATGCTTCATTCCACGTTCTACTGCCTGTTGACATCTAGTGGAAGGCGTATGAAGTGCATACAGATCCATAAATATAAGGCAATTGAATAGGCGATGCCTTTCACAGCGACCCATTTCAGAATTTTCACTTCCTGTTTGGAAGTTTGCCTGCCATATGAGTTCTGTTTTACTCACAGATATAATTCAAACAGTTTTAGAAACTTCAGAGTGTTTTCTATCCAATAGTAATAATAATATGATCATATGATCTAGGACAGAGTACGAGGCCATTTAATTTGGGCACAAATTCATCCAAAAGTGAAAATGTCGCCCCCTATACCTAAGAAGATATCTGAGAGATATAAGAAAGGTCAGGAAACTTTTTTATTTTATTTTTTACATATATTTAACGCCTTGTTTTTGGCACTAAACAAATCAAATCAAATTGTATTTGTCACGTACGCGTGTTTAGCAGATTTTATTGCGGGTGTAGCGAAATGCTTGTATATACAATCTCCATAAATACCTTACCAGTCAAAAGTTTGGACCTACTCACCTACTCATTCAAGGGTTTTTCTTTATTTGAATTATTTCATACATTGTAGAATAATAGCGAAGGCATCAAAACGATTAAATAACACATATGGAATCATGTAGTAACCAAAAAAGTGTTAAACAAATCAAAATATATATTTGATTCTTCAAAGTAGCCATCCTTTGCCTTGATGACAGTTTTGCACACGCTTGTCATTCTCTCAACCAGCTTCATGAGGAATGCTTTTCCAACAATTCTTGAAGGAGTTCCCACATATGCTGAGCACTTGATGGCTGCTTTTCCTTCACTCTGCGGTCCAACTCATTCCCAACCATCTCAGTTGGGTTGAGGTCGGTGACTGTGGAGGCCAGGTCATCTGATGCAGCACTCCTTCACTCTCCTTCTTGGTAAAATAGCCCTTACACTGCCTGGAGGTGCATTGGGTCATTGTCTTGTTGAAAAACAAATGATGTCCCACTAAGCGCAAACCAGATGGGATGGAGTATCGCTGCAGAATGCTGTGGTAGCCATGCTGGTTAAGTGTGCCTTGAATTCTAAATAAATCACAGACAGTGGTACCAGCCAAGCTCCCCCACACTGTCACAGCTCCTCCTCCATGCTTCATTGTGGGAACCACACATGCAGAGATCATCCGTTCACCTACTCTGTGTCTCACAAAGACACGGCGGTTGGAGCAAAAAATCTCAAATTTGGACTCATCAGAACAAATTTCCACCGGTCTAATGTCCATTGTTCATTTCTTGGTCCAATCAAGTCTCTTCTTCTTGGTGTCCTTTTTTAAATGTATGTTTTAATTTAACTAGGCAAGTCAGTTAAAACTTCTTTGGGATAGGGGGTGGTATTTTGACGTCCGGATGAAAAGTGTGTCCAAAGTAAACTGCCTGCTACTCAGGCCGAGAAGCTAGGATATGCATATAATTGGTAGATTTGGATAGAAAATACTCTAAAGTTTCTAAAACTGTTAAAATAATGTCTGTGAGTATAACAGAACTGAAAAGGCAGGCGAAACCCCGAGGACAAACCCCCCCCCTCCCCAAAAAAATGTTTTTATCCTACCACTGATTTCAATGGCTGGCACTGTTATAATAGGGCGAAATCGTGCCCGATTGCAGTTCCTAGGGCTTCCACTAGATATCAACAGTCTTTAGAAAGAGTTTCAGGCTGGTTTTTGGAAAAATGAGGGAGAAGAAGGCGTTTTTCTAAGGGCTCCCATTTTGGCTGTAGTGTTTCCATGCGCATGGCCGAGAGCGCGTTCTTTTTGTTTATCTCCGGTAAAGACAACGATTCTCCGTCTTAAATTGTATTGCTTATTTGCGTATTAGGGTACCTAAGGGTTGATTATAAACGTTGATTGACTTGTTTGGATAAGTTTATTGGTAATGTTTGGGATTCAATCCAACCGAGTGGATTATTGACTGAAGCGCGCCAGCTAAACTGAGTTTTTATGGATATACAGAAGAAATTTATCGAACAAAAGGACCATTTGTAATGTAACTGAGACCTTTTGGAGTGCCAACAGAAGAAGATCTTCAAAGGTAAGGCATATATTATATCGCTATTTCTGACTTTCGTGTCGCAACTCCCTAGTTGTAAATGATTTGTTATGCATTTGTGTGTTGGACGCTGTCCTCAGATAATCGAATGGTTTGCTTTCGCCGTAAAGCCTTTTTGAAATCTGACACCTTGGCTGGATTAACAACAAGTTAAGCTTCATTTTGATGTATTGCACTTGTGATTTCATGAAAGTTGAATATTTATAGTAATTTAATTTGAATTTGGCACTCCAAAGAAGTTTAAGAATTAATTATATTTACAATGGCGGCCTACAGTGGGTTAACTGCCTTGTTCAGGGGCAGAATGACAGATTTTTACCTTGTCAGCTCAGGGATTCGATCCAGCAACCCTTTGGTTACTGACCCAACGCTCTAACCACTAGCCTACCTGTGGCCCCTTTAGTAGTGGTTTATTTGCAGCAATTCAACCATGAAGGCCTGATTGAGTCTCCTCTGAACAGTTGATGTTGAGATGTGTCTGTTACTTGACCTCTGTGAAGCATTTATTTGGGCTGCAATTTCTGAGGCTGGTAACTCTAATGAACTTATCCTCTGCAGCAGAGGTAACTCCGGGTCTTCCTTTCCTGTGGCGGCCCTCGTGAGAGCCAGTTTCATCATAGCGCTTTATGGTTTTGAAGAAATGTTCAAAGTTCTTGACATTTTCCGTATTGACTGACCTTCATGTCTTAAAGTAATGATGAACTGTCGTTTCTCTTTGCTTATTTGAGCTGTTCTTGCCTTAATATGGACTTGGTCTTTTACCAAATAGGGTTATCTTCTGTATACCACCCTTACCTTGTCACAACACAACTGTTAATTGAAATGTAGGTGACTACCTCATGAAGCTGGTTGAGAGAATGCCAAAAGCTGCCATCAAGGCAAAGGGTGGCTATTTTGAAGAATCTCAAATATGAAATATACTTTGATTTGTTGAACACTTGTTTGGTTACTACAGGATTCCATATGTGTTATTTCATCGTTTTGATGTCTTCACTATTATTCTACAATATAGAAAATAGTAAAAAATAAAGAAAAAACTTTGAATGAGCAGGTGTGTCCAAACTTTTGACTGGTAGTGTACTTCCATTCACTTTTTCAACTGGTACCAGGGGACTTTCAGACAAGAGTTTGTAAGGCCTGTGTGCGTCCAAGAGCAAAGCATGTAAACACAACATGTTCGTGAGAGTCTCATCTTTTTCCATAAGGGGTCATAATAGTTTGTAGGCCAAACCGAGTGACAAAAAAATAAGCTAGCTAACATCAGCTAACTCCTCCCTTATGTTTCATCATTGTTTAGCCCAAATGGAGCTGTTGCTATGGATAGTCGCACAGACTTATAGTAAAAGGTCACAGCTGTTTGTCAGAGTTTAGCGTGACGAAAAGCAGCTAGCTAACGTCAGCTAACAGCTCTCTCATATCGCGTCATTGTGCCGTCCAAATGGAGCTGTTGCTATGGATAGTCGCACAGACTTATAGTAAAAGGTCACAGCTGTTTGTCAGAGTTTAGTGTGACGAAAAGCAGCTAGCTAACGTCAGCTAACAGCTCTCTCATATCGCGTCATTAGCTGCCCAAATGGAGCTGTTGCTATGGATACCAATGCATTTCAATGGCAAAAAAAGAGCCATAGACTAGAATGGTAGGGCAAGAATTGTAGATTATTTCTATCTAATCTTTCACCTGCTTAAACTATTAAGTCCAAACCAATGCTGAGATGTTTAGACTGACCCTACTTAGATTGCTTGTCAAAAGATTTTTCATACTATATACAATGTGTTTCAATGAAAACCACAGGAATACAGAGGAAGCAACTCAAAATGGTCCTGCTCCTTGGCCAATTAAGTTACAAGACCATATTTAAAGCATTCAGGCTATCAAATTCTTTATCACTTTTATAAACTATAACTAAATAAATTTGCATAAAATAACTCACCAACAGTAAATCTTGAACCGTTCAACCTAGAGACACCACACCATATTTCACATGTTTAGGCTACCTTAACTTCAAATTCTTTCAAACCTTTATCAACTATAACTACATAGATTTGCAAACATTTGCATAAAATAACTCACCAACATTAATTCTTCATCCGTTCAAGATAGATACAGCAAACCAACGTTCATATGTTCAGGCTATCCTAACTTTTCATGTACATACTTGTTCAACTACAGTGGCAAGAAAAAGTATGTGAACCCTTTGGAATTACCTGGATTTCTGCATAAATTGGTCATAAAATTTGATCTGATCTTCATCTAAGTCACAACAATAGACAAACACAGTGTGCTTAAACTAATAACACACAAATTATTGTTTTTTTCTTGTCTATATTGAATACATAATTGAAACGTTCTCAGTGTAGGTTGGAAGTATGTGAAAGTATGTGAACCCCTAGGCTAATAACTTCTCCAAAAGCTAATTGGAGTCAGGAGTCAGCTAAACTGGAGTCCAATCAATGAGACGAGATTGGAGATGTTGGTTAGAGCTGCCTAGAGTGTCAGCTAAAGACTTACAGAACTCTCTGGAACATGCTAACATCTCTGTCGACGAGTCTACGATACATAAAACACTAAACAAGATTGGTGTTCATGGGAGGACACCACGGAAGATGCCACTGCTGTCCAAAAAAAGCATTGCTGCACGTCTGAAGTTTGCAAAATAGCACCTTGATGTTCCACAGCGCTACTGGCAAAATATTCTGTGGACAGATTAGACTAAAGTTGAGTTGTTTGGAAGGAACACACAACACTATGAAAATACGCAGAAGAAAATACGCCTTCTGTAGTGGCCCAGTCAGAGTCCTGACCTCAACCTGATTGAGATGCTGTGGCATGACCTCAAGAGAGGAGTTCACACCAGACATCCCAAGAATATTGTTGAACTGAAACAGTTTTGTAAGTAGGAATGGTCCAAAATTCCTCCTGACCGTCGTGCAGGTCTGATCCACAACTACAGAAAACGTTTGGTTGAGGTTATTGCTGCCAAAGGATGGTCAACCAGTTATTAAATCCAAGGGTTCACATACTTTTTGCACCCTGTTTACATGGTGTGTTCAATAAATACATGAAAACATATATTTGTTTGTGTGTTATTAGTTTAAGCAGAATGTGTTTGTCTACTGTTGTGACTTAGATGAAGGTAAGATACATTTTTATGACCAATTTATGCAGAAATCCAGGTAATTCTAAAGGGTTCACATACCTTTTCTTGCCACTGTATAACCAGTCACCACAATTACAATTGCAGACACTACTTAAAACGGCTTTGCTTTAAATAGTAAAGAAAAACCTTTTTTAAACTTCTACCACAAAAATACTTTTAAAGAGGTACTTCATGTACAATTACCATCTAGCTGTTCAAGTCAAATTTCCCCTCAGGACAATAGAGTATATCACATCATATACACAGGGGGCAGAAATATATTTTAGACAGAAATATGCCTCCCCATAACCTGACAGCACTGTTAGTCACTGGACTCCCTGTCCTTATGTGTTTTCCTATTCTACTTTTTCTTTTTCTTCTTAATTGAATCATGATGTGATTTTGGGTAAAACAAGGTCTAACGTCACTCTGGGGAATCCACTAGAGATGACTGTAACAACTTTGGCCCCAGTATTGAGCCTTGGGGGATGCCCAAGGTCAGAGTATGATGCTGCAACTTCTTGAGTCATTCTTCCCTTTAATAACTCAGTATGAAAATCGACACTCAGAAGTAGCAGCAAAAAAAACAAATGAAAACCAGAGAAGGAAGGAGATGATGCTGGCTGTGTGTGTGTGTGTGTGTGTGTGTGTGTGTGTGTGTGTGTGTGTGTGTGTGTGTGTGTGTGTGTGTGTGTGTGTGTGTGTGTGTGTGTGTGTGTGTGTGTGTGTGTGTGTGTGTGTGTGTGAAGACGGGGAGACCACTGTGTTTTAACGATACAAATCGCTCCAACTAATTAGTGTTTGATTCTGACTTACTTTGAGGCCGAACTTGGTGTAAGGTCATTGGACTTTACGGCAGAAATAATTATTGTGCAAAGAAAAAAGTGTTGCCTTTGAGAAAACGAGACCGTAAAACAACGTGTTGAGATCACGTAGTCATCAGAAAGCCCATGAGTCATCACCATGTGCCAAAACAAAGCGAAACACTCAACTTTATTACAATGAAAAAAAGATACAGTATTCATTCAACTTCAGCCACAATGTAATTAGAGCTGATCTGTTTTATCGTGCTGTTGGTGTGTGTGTAGTGTTGGTGTGTGTGTGTGTATGTCATTGAGCAGGGATTAGATGAGAGACCTTATTGTTAGTCAATGCCATGTTAGCGAGAGAGAGAGAGATGCGTCAACAGCAACCTTGGGAAAATCATTAACAGCAGACTCGTACATTTCCTCAGTGAAAACAATGTACTGAGCAAATGTCAAATTAGCTTTTTTACCAAATTACTGTACGACAGACCACTTATTCACCCTGCACACCCTAATTGACAAACAAACAAACCAAAACAAAGGCAAAGTCTTCTCATGCTTTGTTGATTTCAAATAAGCGTTTTACTCAATTTGGCATGAGGGTTTGCTATACAAATTGATGGAAAGTGGTAAATCTCAGTAAGAAGAAAATAATGGTGTTCCAAAAAAGATCCAGTTGCCACAAATACAGATTCCATCTTGACACCGTTGCCCTAGAGCAGTGGTTCCCAAACTTTCTATTGTCCCGTACCCCTTCAAACATTCAACCTCCAGCTGTACCCCCTCTAGCACCAGGGTCAGCACACTCTCAAATGTTGTTTCTTGACATCATTGTAAGCCTGCCACACATACACTATATGATACATTTATTAAACATAAGAATGAGTGTGAGTTTTTGTCACAACCCGGCTCGTGGGAAGTGACAAAGAGCTCTTATAGGACCCGGGCACAAATAATAATATAATAATAATAAATAATTTTGCTCTTTATTTAACTATCTTATATTAAAAAAAACGTATTTGTTCATCGAAAATTGTGAATAATTCACCACAGGTTAATGAGAACTGTGTGCTTGAAAATACGCTCATAACTTTGCAATGTTGGGTTGTGTTAGAGAGAGTCTCTGTCTTAAATCATTTCCCACACACAGTCTGTGCCTGTATTTAGTTTTCATGCTAGTGATGGCCAAGAATCCACTCTCACGTAGGTACGTGGTTGCAAAGGGCATCAGTGTCTTAACAGCGTGATTTGCCAAGGCAGGATACTCTGAGCGCAGCCCAATCCAGAAATCTGGCAGTGGCTTCTGATTAAATTCCATTTTCACAGAATCTCTTGTTGCAATTTCGATGAGGCTCTCTTGTTCAGATATCGGTAAGTGGATTGGAGGCAGGGCATGAAAGGGATAACAAATCCAGTTGTTTGTGTCATCCGTTTTGGGAAAGTATCTGCGTAATTGCGCACCCAACTCACTCAGGTGCTTCGCTATATCACATTTTACATTGTCCGTAAGCTTGAGTTCATTTGCACACAAAAAATCATACAATGATGGAAAGACCTGTGTGTTGTCCTTGTTAATGCAGACAGAGAAAAGCTCCAACTTCTTAATCATAGCCTCAATTTTGTCCCGCACATTGAATATAATTGCGAAGAGTCCCTGTAATCCTAGATTCAGATCATTCAGGCGAGAAAAAACATCACCCAGATAGGCCAGACGTGTGAGAAACTCGTCATCATGCAAGAGTTCAGACAAGTGAAAATTATGGTCAGAAAATACAACTTTAAGCTCGTCTCTCAATTAAAAAATAACGTGTCTATACTTTGCCCCTTGATAACCAGCACACATCTGTATGTTGTGAAAGAGTTCAGGGGCCTTGCTTTAACAAAGTTAACTATTTTCACTGTATTGTCCAAAACGACTTTCAAGCTGTCAGGCATTCTCTTGAACAAGAGCCTCTCGGTGGATGCTGCAGTGTACCCAAGTGGCGTTGGGAGTAACTGCTTGCACTCGCGTTACCACTCCACTATGTCTCCCTGTCATGGCTTTTGCGCCATCAGTACAGATACCAACACATCTTGACCACCAAAGTCCATTTGATGTCACAAAGCTGTCCAGTGCTTTAAAAATATTGTCTCCTTTTGTCCTGGTTTGCAGAAAATGTCTTCCTTAATTGATCCCCCCATAAACGTAACGGATATATACCAGGAGCTGTGCCAGGCCCGCCACGTCTGTTGACTCATCCAGCTGTAACGCATAGAATTCACTGGCTTGTATGCGAAGCAGTAATTATTTCAAAACATCTCCTGCCATGTCACTGCTGCGTCATGAAACAGTGTTGTTTGATGGAGGCATTGTCTGTATATTTTCTGGGGCATTTTTCCCCAGCATTGTCCCAGCCATATCCGCGGTAGCAGGAAGAATTAAGTCCTCCACAATAGTATGGGGCTTGCCTGTCCTAGCCACTCGGTAGATCACCATATAAGACGTATCTAGCCCCTTCTTATTAATGGTATCAGTTGCTTTTGTACATGTCTTACTACCTAAAAGTCGTATTAATTCTCGCTTAAAAAACTCCCGTGGCTTATTTTTCAAATTGGCATGTTTTGTTTCTAAATGTCTGCACAAGAGTGAAGGTTTCATCGAGTTGTGAGATAGTACTTTTGCACATATAACACACTGTGGCTGAGGAAAGGCACTACTCCCAATATAAGTTGAACCGTTGCATTTCACCTAACCATTTCCCCAAAGCCTTAGGACACACACGCAATAGGAACTAGGGGAGTGGCGAGAAGAGTACATTGACTTCTCCTTCAGTCTGTGTGAATACATGAGCAGCTTAACCACTGTAGCTAACAGAAGACAGACCCTCCACACAGACAGCCAGATCCTCTCTCACACACACACACACACACACACACACACACACACACACACACACACACACACACACACACACACACACACACACACACACACACACACACACACAGACACACACACACACACACACACACACACACACACACACACACACACACACACACACACACATTGCAGAGTCATCCTGACGTGTGAGATGGGAGATAACAGTGTATTCCACGAGTCAGAGAGATGTAGCTGTCTTAAGGGGTAGAGCATTAGAGACAGTGCTTATGGGCTCAAGGATTTCATTTCCTCCCTTATATAAGGACCAAGACAATAAAACACCCTCTTGTCTTACTGCAGTAAATCTTTGCAAGAGGACCATAAAAGTTTATGTTTTGCGCTAACGTACTGTTGTTACAAATCCTAGCAAACTTTTATTTTGCTCCTGAAATATGTGGCATTAAACAACAGGTCTTCAACAACAGCCGCAAGGCAGCTGTTCAACAGTAAAACATGTCAGTGTCACAATGTTGAATGTTAATATTATCAATGTGCCTCTCGGGAACCTGGCAGCGTTTAAGTGTGTCAGAAAATGGCCATTCATCATGTGTAGGGGTGATAGTGGAACACCATTAACAGCCCCCCTCCCCCTCACTTTTACGCTGCTGCTACTGTCTGTTATTATCTATGCATAATCACTTTAATAACTCTACCTACATGTACATATTACCTCAACTAACCGGTGCCTCCGCACATTGACTCTGTACCTTTGCCCCCCTGTATATAGTCTTACTATTGTTATTTTACTGCTGCTCTTTAATTACTTGTTACTTTTATTTTTTCTTATTTTATTTTTTCTTAAAACTGCATTGTTGGTTAAGGGCTTGTAAGTAAGCATTTCACTGTAAGGTCTACACCTGTTGTATTCAGCATTTCACTGTAAGGTCTACACCTGTTGTGCTCGGTGCATGTGGCTAATTAAAATTAGATTTGATTAATCATTAATCATGGCTAATTAAAATTTGATTTGATTCATCATGTGTAGTGGTGATAGTGAAACGACATTTAAAAAATGCCATTCATCATGTTTAAAAAAAATGTTTAACCTTTATTTAACTAGGCAAGTCCGTTAAGAACAAATTCTTATTTTCAATGACGGCCTACCAAAAGGCAAAAGGCCTCCTGCAGGGACGGGGGCTGCGATTAAAAATGTAAAAAAAAAAAAATATAGGACAAAACACACGTCACGACAGGAGAGACAACACAACACTGCATAAAGAGAGACCTAAGACAACAACGTAGCAAGGCAGTAACACATGACAACACAGCATGGTAGCAACACATGACAACAACATGGTAGCAACACAACATGGCAGCAGCACAATATGGTAGCAGCACAAAACATGGTACAAACATTATTGGGCACAGACAACAGCACAAAGGGCAAGAAGGTAGAGACAACAATACATCACGCAAAGCAGCCACAACTGTCAGTAAAAGTGTCTTTGAATGAAGAGATTGAGATAAAACTGTCCAGTTTGAGTGTTTGTTGCAGCTCGTTCCAGTCGCTAGCTGCAGCAAACTGAAAAGACGAGCGACCCAGGGATGTGTGTGCTAAGGGGACATTTTAACAGAATGTGACTGGCAGAACAGGTGTTCTATGTGAAGGATGACGACTGCAGTAGGTATCTCAGATAGGGGGGAGTGGCCTAAGAGGGTTTTTATAAATAAGCATCAACCAGTGGGTCTTGCGATGGGTTTACAGAGATGACCAGTTTACAGAGGAGTATAGAGTGCAGTGATGTGTCCTATAAGGAGCATTGGTGGAAAATCTGACGGCCGAATGGTAAAGAACATCTGGCCACTCGAGAGCACCCTTACCTGCCGATCTATAAATTACATCTCCCTAATCTAGCATGGGTAGGATGGTCATTTGAATCAGGGTTAGTTTGGCAGCTGGGGTGAAAGAGGAGCGATTACGATAGAGGAAACCAAGATTTAATATTAGCCTGCAGCTATGATATGTGCTGAGAGAAGTACAGTGTAGTGGTGATAGTGAAACGACATCAATAGAATTGGATTGCTGCTCCAAAGTGTGCATTTATAACTATTTATTCATGTTTAACTAGAATCTCCCCATGTTGCTGAAAGGTTTATCTCTGTCCTGTCTTGTCTACTACAGAAAGATGAGCTAGACGACAGCACCATCGAGCTGAGCAAAGTGCAGAGCGTCAAGGTGGGTGAACTTCCAAGTCCATTCATGTAACAACAATTCCATTCATACCCTTTGTCCACTTCTGATAATCCTGTCTGTCTGTCTGTCTGTCTGTCTGTCTGTCTGTCTGTCTGTCTGTCTGTCTGTCTGTCTGTCTGTCTGTCTGTCTGTCTGTCTGTGTCTGTGTCTGTGTCTGTGTGTGTGTGTGTGTGTGTGTGTGTGTGTGTGTGTGTGTGTGTGTGTGTGTGTGTCCAGGTGGTGGCTAAGAAGCGCCGTGAGCGGGGTCTCCCTCGGGCCTTTGAGATCTTCACGGACAGTAAGACTTACGTCCTGAAGGCTCGTGATGAGAAGCATGCTGAGGAGTGGCTCCAGTGTATTAATGTTGCCGTGGCCCAGGCCAGAGAGAAAGAGAACAGAGAGGCCACCACCTACCTGTGACCTTATGACCTGGAAGATATTCTACTGTGAACCGTTCCTGAGCCAGAAACACAACATACAGCCCCGTGCTACTGTACCATCTACTAACAACAGCTGTGACGTCCACTGTTTCTGATCATCTGACAGGCCTGTGACGTCCACTGTTTCTGATCATCTGACAGACCTGTGACGTCCACTGTTTCTGATCATCTGACAGACATGTGACGTCCACTGTTTCTGGTCATCTGACGGACCTGTGGGGCAGTGAAGACTGATATCCAGACATCATTACCAGAATTTTGACAAACATTTATATAGGGTATTGTTTCAGTATTTACAGCAATAAGGATCTTACTAGCAATATGGACCTTCTATTTCCAGCAATAACAATCTACATAGTAAACCTAGCAATAAGAGCTCAATATGAACAGCATGAGAAAACTATCTTGGCCCAGACAGTGAAGATGAAAACCCCCAAATAGATAGCATATGAGAGTGTTCTACAGCAAACAAACGGATTTAGCAGTATAATTTATTAATATACCGTCATTTAGCAGTATAATTTATTAATATACCGTCATTTAGCAGTATAATTTATTAATATACTGTAATTTAGCAGTATAATTTATTAATATACCGTCATTTAGCAGTATAATTTATAAATATACCGTCATTTAGCAGTATAATTTATTAATATACTGTAATTTAGCAGTATAATTTATTAATATACCGTCATTTAGCAGTATAATTTATTAATATACCGTCATTTAGCAGTATAATGTATTACTATACCGTAATTTAGCAGTATAATTTATTAATATACCGTCATTTAGCAGTATAATTTATTAATATACCGTCATTTAGCAGTATAATGTATTACTATACCGTAATTTTGCAGTATAATTTATTAATATACCGTAATTTAGCAGTATCATTTATTAATATACCGTCATTTAAAAAGTGGTATTACACACACCCAGTGGTGTAATATAGTGAGCTACAAAAGTATTGAGAAAGTTACAGACGCACAAATATCATACCTCCAAGACATGCTAACCTTTCACCATTACAATAACAGGGGAGATTAGCATTTTATATCATACCTCCAAGACATGCTAACCTTTCACCATTACAATAACAGGGGAGATTAGCATTTTGGCGGGGGTATGATATTTGTGCGTCTGTAACTTGCTCACTCATCATTATTCATGATTCATTCAGGATTATCCGTAATTATGGTAGCATCCACATTAATGTATCAGTGTTTAGAAACATATTATATTCTTATTTACAATAAAAGTGACTCCAAAATGACACAATACATTATTTACCATTCATTTCTATTGGGCCCAAAATAATCTGAAACACAACCAAAACTAACAGAAAATGTATCTAACCAATTTGTGGAGTCACAAGCTTGTTGAGACGAAATGCTTAACTTTTTACTACTTTAATCATTTCTAAACGGTTCATCCGATATGGATGAAAATACCCTGAATTGAAAGCTGACGGTCTGCACGTTAATCTCATAGTCATTGTATCATTTCAAATTCAAAGTGCTGGAGTACAGAGACAAAACAACCGAAAATGTGTCACTGTCCCAAATACGTTTGGAGCTCACTGTATGTCATAGTTGATAAATGAACAGACTAGTCCTCTGGAGGTCTTAGCAGAGGCTCAGAACAACCGTGGGGGATATGGGCCACACTGCTGGGGGCTTTATAGCTACGCTTACTCTCCCTATAGGACACGCTCTTCTATGGAGAAACATGTTTATTGGCAAAGCTATCATCTTTTTATTCTCTTGCCTTTTCTTCCAAGAAAAGAGTTTGGTGTGTGTGTGTGTGTGTGTGTGTGTGTGTGTGTGTGTGTGTGTGTGTGTGTGTGTGTGTGTGTGTGTGTGTTTACAATGATGAGCGTTGTTGACATTTCTGACTTGTCCATTAATAACTATACATTAAACCTATTGTTTGCAGAACTCTCTCTCATCACGCTGGAATTTACCACCCCACCCCTAATTGGAGTAACTAGAGAACAACAACTCTTAGGCTTCTACTTCCAGCGTATACATACTATATACATTTTACGGACACAAGGTATTAACAATAGTTATCTTTTGTTTGTTTTTAGTCCCATCCTTAAGCTATTCTCAACCCCTCCCATTTATCTCTGAAGACCACCCAGTTTTGATTTCTATTTGCCATATATTTGCCAACTGTGCTGTTTCACCAAACTTCTGAACCTACCGTATATACGTTTGACTTTAGTTATCTTGTTATTTTTAGTCCTACCCTTCAGCTCCACTCAGCTTTCCAATGAACCCATTGACTTGCCTGAATGAGCAATGTGTTCTAGAATCTGAACAAATTAAACAATACACTCACAAACTGCTAAGAAAATCTAAGAATTGGACTGGAGATTTCCTTGTGGGTTCAGAACCAGCACCAGCTGTCATAATGAATGAACTCTTTCTGTGGACGATGCAGCCAGTTAAGTCATTTTTAATGATTTGTAAGTGTAGATGAAGTACACCCAGTGGTCAGTTTATTAGGTAGACCCAGCGGTCAGTTTATTAGGTACACCCAGTGGTCAGTTTATTAGGTACACCCAGTGGTCAGTTTATTAGGTACACCTAGAGGTCAGTTTATTAGGTACACCCAGCGGTCAGTTTATTAGGTAAACCCAGTGGTCAGTTTATTAGGTACACCCAGTGGTCAGTTTATTAGGTACACCCAGTGGTCAGTTTATTAGGTACACCCAGTGGTCAGTTTATTAGGTACACCTAGTGGTCAGTTTATTAGGTACACCCAGTGGACAGTTTATTATTAGGTACCCCCCTTTGCCTTCAGAACAGCCAGAATTGTTTGTGGCCATGGATTCTACAAGGTGTGACGTTCAAGCGTTGGTCAATTGGTATCAGACCTAATGTGTGCCAGGAACACATTTCCCACGTCATTACACCAATGCCACCAGCCTATACCGTTGACACCAGGCAGGATGGGGCCACGGACTGCTTACACCAAATCCTGACTTTGCCGTCAGCATGACGCAACAGGAACAGAAATTCGTCAGACCAGGCAATGTTTTTCCAGTGTTTGTTCAGTGTTGGTGATCGTGTGCCCACTGGAGCTGCTTCTTGTTTTTAGCTGAAATGAGTGTAACCCGGTGTGGTCATCTGCTGTAATAGCCCATCCGTGACAAGGACCGATGAGTTGGGCGTTCTGAGATTGCCATTCTTCACACCACGTTGTACTGTGCCGTTATTTGCTTGTTAGCTTGCATTCTCCTTCAACCTTCGCCTGAAGGACTGACTGGATATTTTTAGTTTGCAGCACCATTCTCTGTAAACCCGTCAGTTTCTGAGGTAATGGATCCGGTGCGCCTGGCACCGACGATCATACAACGCTCAAACTCGCTTAGGTTACTCGTTTTGCCCTTTCTAATGTTCAATCAAAGAGTGACTGAATGCCTCAATGCCTGTCTGCCTGCTTTATATAACAGGCCACGGCCACGTGACTCACTGTCTGTAGGAACAACCTAGTTTCTGGACTGGCCACTGAGTGTATATGAGCAGCCAGAGAAACCCTGTAATACTCTACACCCCCTCAGTAGTCATAGAGACCAGAGAAACCCTGTAATACTCTACACCCCCTCAGTGGTCACAGAGACCAGAGAAACCCTGTAATACTCTACACCCCCTCAGTGGTCACAGAGACCAGAGAAACCCTGTAATACTCTACACCCCCTCAGTAGTCACAGAGACCAGAGAAACCCTGTAATACTCTACACCCCCTCAGTAGTCACAGAGACCAGAGAAACCCTGTAATACTCTACACCCCCTCAGTGGTCACAGAGACCAGAGAAACCCTGTAATACTCTACACCCCCTCAGTAGTCATAGAGACCAGAGAAACCCTGTAATACTCTACACCCCCTCAGTAGTCATAGAGACCAGAGAAACCCTGTAATACTCTACACCCCCTCAGTGGTCACAGAGACCAGAGAAACCCTGTAATACTCTACACCCCCTCAGTGGTCACAGAGACCAGAGAAACCCTGTAATACTCTACACCCCCTCAGTAGTCACAGAGACCAGAGAAACCCTGTAATACTCTACACCCCCTCAGTGGTCACAGAGACCAGAGAAACCCTGTAATACTCTACACCCCCTCAGTAGTCATAGAGACCAGAGAAACCCTGTAATACTCTACACCCCCTCAGTAGTCATAGAGACCAGAGAAACCCTGTAATACTCTACACCCCCTCAGTAGTCATAGAGACCAGAGAAACCCTGTAATACTCTACACCCCCTCAGTAGTCATAGAGACCAGAGAAACCCTGTAATACTCTACACCCCCTCAGTGGTCACAGAGACCAGAGAAACCCTGTAATACTCTACACCCCCTCAGTAGTCATAGAGACCAGAGAAACCCTGTAATACTCTACACCCCCTCAGTAGTCATAGAGACCAGAGAAACCCTGTAATACTCTACACCCCCTCAGTAGTCATAGAGACCAGAGAAACCCTGTAATACT
Organism: Salvelinus namaycush; assembly: GCF_016432855.1. NCBI lineage: Eukaryota > Metazoa > Chordata > Actinopteri > Salmoniformes > Salmonidae > Salvelinus > Salvelinus namaycush. Next base: position 10,125,813 of record NC_052329.1, on the reverse strand, counting down.
CTACACCCCCTCAGTGGTCACAGAGACCAGAGAAACCCTGTAATACTCTACAACCCCTCAGTAGTCATAGAGACCAGAGAAACCCTGTAATACTCTACACCCCCTCAGTAGTCATAGAGACCAGAGAAACCCTGTAATACTCTACACCCCCTCAGTAGTCATAGAGACCAGAGAAACCCTGTAATACTCTACACCCCCTCAGTGGTCACAGAGACCAGAGAAACCCTGTAATACTCTACACCCCCTCAGTAGTCATAGAGACCAGAGAAACCCTGTAATACTCTACACCCCCTCAGTAGTCATAGAGACCAGAGAAACCCTGTAATACTCTACACCCCCTCAGTAGTCATAGAGACCAGAGAAACCCTGTAATACTCTACACCCCCTCAGTAGTCATAGAGACCAGAGAAACCCTGTAATACTCTACACCCCCTCAGTAGTCATAGAGACCAGAGAAACCCTGTAATACTCTACACCCCCTCAGTAGTCATAGAGACCAGAGAAACCCTGTAATACTCTACACCCCCTCAGTAGTCACAGAGACCAGAGAAACCCTGTAATACTCTACACCCCCTCAGTAGTCATAGAGACCAGAGAAACCCTGTAATACTCTACACCCCCTCAGTGGTCACAGAGACCAGAGAAACCCTGTAATACTCTACACCCCCTCAGTAGTCATAGAGACCGACAAAGCATGAAGCCTGGAGTAGCTGAATCTTTAGCCAGCACTCTACCATTAGTTACCATGTGTTTTATTAGGACACTTAAACCTGGTGAGGTATGCCTGTGTCAAGTTAGTGACTGTGTTTTAGCCCAGCTCCTGTGCCACGTCTAGATGTGTGTAAATAGTTTCTATTCAGGGCAGGCCTGTTTCCTGTAGCCCTGTGGCTCTCTAGGTGAATGTTGGGTCTACACTGCCTGCTGTACGGCATGCTGCATGGCCTGCTCTGTAATGCTATAGTAGTGTCAGCCATAACAGCAGAGCGGAGTGCCGGGCCGGGCCGAGATTTCTCACATGGTTCAGCTTACACATGTATGTTTCTCTAACTGACGACCTCTTCTGGGACCGACCTGGCCGCCACCGGAGCCAACGTTTGCTTACAACAATTAATTACATCACACCTTTCTCCTCCTCAGCCCCTCCCCTCTTATCCTCCTCCTCTCCCTGACCCAATTACACAGCTCTGCTCAGGCCCCAGAAATGTCACAGCCAATAGCACAGTCCACTAGTGATACAGGCAATACTTATTGTAGAAGTGTCAACTCTGTTTAAGTGCAGTACAGTTCAACACTGCTAATTCAGTGAGCCTATGTTCTTTTGACTCGCTCCAGATATTCATTGACTTACGTCAGGTGGCGTCACTCCTACGCGACGCTCGTCCCTCAACCTCAGTGCAGGCGGAATCTACGCACTATCTGACGTAGGACAATGCCAGATATCAGCATGCTAGTGTTCACCCATATTTCAGGAGTAGACTATATATTCCCATACAGTATGTCCATATTCTAGCTAGACTCCGTTCCCTGCCATGCCAACCCATCGCGAAATCACGACGCAGAAGTCTGTGCGTCAGCCACTACACTATGGTGCCATGGTGATGACGTCATCGTTTTACTACTGCGTCGATTTCTGAATGTTTGAAGACAATATTTTAGAGCCAGTTATGTCAACACTTTTTCCTCTCCCGTCACTGCCATCTTGCCCTAGATCCAGAGCTTCTCGAGTCTTTGAGACAAAATTAGTCGTTGTTTTGTTGTGTTTCTTCATAACTGAATGCATTTACAGGCAGCTGTGTAAATATAGTTTCCTGTTACGGAGACATTAAGATGATACACACGGTATGTGTATATTAGTGGTGTCTCTTACGCCTGACGTCAGAGGAAGTCTTTCTGTGACAATGAAAACGTCTATGCTTGTGAGAGCCACTCCACGCTAGGAGCCTTCAGTAGTATGTAAAACGATCCTGTTTAGATTCAATAACACAAAGGAAGTGTATCTTCTACTGTTCTAGACTACACCAATAATCACAGATTTTGTATTTTTGAACAGAATTTACAAAAAAGTATTCATGTTTTTGAATGTACGGTATAACTGATTTTCAGTAGAGAAAATTGTAGATGACATGATAACACTCTTCTATGGTGTTTTTTTTATGTTAGATTGTATTAATAACCACTTTGGTTTTCATTTTGAGGACAGTATTTATTTTTCCTGTATTGTAAAATCATGCCTGAAAAAACAGCTGATGCTTAATGCTTTGTGAAATAGATTTTCTATGCATCACTTTAATATCATATGTTCTTATTTTTCTGTGCAACAATATAACTGTAAAGACAAATGAATGGTGTTGCTTCTTTATGATAGAATAATATTTAGACATCTTACATTTCTGCCTGTTGCATGTCTGACTCTGCCCTGTGTTTCTGCCTTCATGCCTCAGTTACATGTCTGACTCTGCCCTGTGTTTCTGCCTTCATGCCTCAGTTACATGTCTGACTCTGCCCTGTGTTTCTGCCTTCATGCCTCAGTTACATGTCTGACTCTGCCCTGTGTTTCTGCCTTCACGCCTCAGTTACATGTCTGACTCTGCCCTGTGTTTCTGCCTTCACGCCTCAGTTACATGTCTGACTCTGCCCTGTGTTCTCGCTCTAAGGATTATTAAATATCATCAATAAAATGAAGAGTTTTATCATTCAAAATCACACAGCTTCATAGCACCCATAGCTAATGTGAAAATGGTTCTAAAACAGAGATGGTAAATTACAGAAGTAGTGGTATATTACAGAATACAAAAGGAAACCCAGCCGCGATCTGCCCAGTGACACGAGCATTCCAGACGAGCTAAATGCCTTTTATACTCACTTTGAGGCAAGCAACACTGAAGCATGCATGAGAGCACCAGCTGTTCCGGATGACTGTGTGATCATGCTCTCCGTAGCCTATGTGAGCAAGACCTTTAAACAGGTCAACATTCTCAAAGCCGCGGGGCCAGACGGATTACGAGGACTTGTACTCAAAGCATGCGTGGACCAATTGACAAGTGTCTTCACTGACATTTTCAACCTGTCCCTGACCGAGTCTGTAATACCTACAGTGGGGCAAAAAAGTATTTAGTCAGCCACCAATTGTGCAAGTTCTCCCACTTAAAAAGATGAGAGAGGCCTGTAATTTTCATCATAGGTACACTTCAACTATGACAGACATTGTAGGATTTTTTATGAATTTATTTGCAAATTATGGTGGAAAATAAGTATTTGGTCAATAACCAAAGTTTATCTCAATACTTTGTTATATACCCTTTGTTGGCAATGACAGAGGTCAAACGTTTTCTGTAAGTCTTCACAAGGTTTTCACACACTGTTGCTGGTATTTTGGCCCATTCCTCCATGCAGATCTCCTCTAGAGCAGTGATGTTTTGGGGCTGTTGCTGGGCAACACGGACTTTCAACTCCCTCCAAAGATTTTCTATGGGGTTGAGATCTGGAGACTGGCTAGGCCACTCCAGGACCTTGAAGCCATGAAGCGCTTTGAAAGGCTGGTTATGGCTCACATTAACATCAACATGCCGGAAACCCTAGACCCACTCCCAAATTGCATACCACCCCAACAGATCCACAGATGACGCATTCTCAATCGCACTCCACACTGCCATTTCCCACCTGGACAAAAGGAACACCTATGTGAGAATGCTGTTCATTGACTACAGCTCAGCGTTCAACACCAGAGTGCCCACAAAGCTCATCACTAAGCTGAGGACACTGGGACTTAACACCTCCCTCTGCAACTGGATCCTGGACTTCCTGACAGGCCGCCCCCAGGTGGTAAGGGTAGGCAACAACACATCTGCCATGCTGATCCTCAACACGTGGGCCCCTCAGGGGTGCGTGCTGAGTCCCCTCCTGTACTACCTGTTCACCCACAATTGCGTGGCCAAGCACGACTCCAACACCATCATTAAGTTTGCTGACGACACAACAGTGGTAGGCCTGATCACCAACAACGAGGAGACAGTCTATAGGGAGGAGGTCAGAGACCTGGCAGTGTGGTACCAGGACAACATCCTCTCCCTTAATGTGAGCAAGACAAAGGGGCTGATTGTGGACTACAGGAAAAGGCGGGAGAAATAGGCCCCCATTAACATCGACAGGGCTGTAGTGGAGCGGGTCGAAAGTTTCAAGTTCACCAACGAACTATCATGGTCCAAACACACCTAGACAGTTGTGAAGAGGGCACAACAACACTTTTTCCCCCTCAGGAGACTGAAAAGATTTGGCATGGGTCCCCAGATCCTCAAAAAGTTATACAGCTGCACCATCGAGAGCATCCTGACCAGTTGCATCACCACCTGGTAATGCAACTGCTCGGCGTCTGACCATAAGGCGCTGCCCAGGGTAAGTGCATATGGCCCAGTACATCAATGGGGCCAAGCTTCCTGCCATGCAGGACCTATATACTAGGCGGTGTCAGAGGAAGGCCCAAAATCTGGTCGAAGACTCCAGTCACCCTAGTCATAGACTGTTCTCTCTGCTACCGCATGGCAAGCTGTACCGGATCGCCAAGTCTCACACCAAAATACTCATTATCGGACTAAAAGGCTCCTTAGCAGCTTCTACCACCAAGCCATAAGACTGCTAAACAATTAATCAAATGGCCACCCGGACTATTTACCCCCTTTGTTTTTACACTGCTGCTAATCGCTGTTTATTAGCTATGCATAGTCACTTTACAAATGACCTCGACTAACCTGTACCCCCACACATTGACTCGGTACCGATACCCCCTGTATAGAGCCTCATTACTAACCTGTACCCCCACACATTGACTCGGTACCGATACCCCCTGTATAGAGCCTCATTACTAACCTGTACCCCCACACATTGACTCGGTACCGATACCCCCTGTATAGAGCCTCATTACTAACCTGTACCCCCACACATTGACTCGGTACCGATACCCCCTGTATAGAGCCTCATTACTAACCTGTACCCCCACACATTGACTCGGTACCGATACCCCCTGTATAGAGCCTCATTACTAACCTGTACCCCCACACATTGACTCGGTACCGGTACCCCCTGTATATAGCCTCATTACTAACCTGTACCCCCACACATTGACTCGGTACCGATACCCCCTGTATAGAGCCTCATTACTAACCTGTACCCCCACACATTGACTCGGTACCGATACCCCCTGTATATAGCCTCATTACTAACCTGTACCCCCACACATTGACTCGGTACCGATACCCCCTGTATAGAGCCTCATTACTAACCTGTACCCCCACACATTGACTCGGTACCGATACCCCCTGTATATAGCCTCATTACTAACCTGTACCCCCACACATTGACTCGGTACCGATACCCCCTGTATAGAGCCTCATTACTAACCTGTACCCCCACACATTGACTCGGTACCGATACCCCCTGTATAGAGCCTCATTACTAACCTGTACCCCCACACATTGACTCGGTACCGATACCCCCTGTATATAGCCTCATTACTAACCTGTACCCCCACACATTGACTCGGTACCGATACCCCCTGTATAGAGCCTCATTACTAACCTGTACCCCCACACATTGACTCGGTACCGATACCCCCTGTATAGAGCCTCATTACTAACCTGTACCCCCACACATTGACTCGGTACCGATACCCCCTGTATAGAGCCTCATTACTAACCTGTACCCCCACACATTGACTCGGTACCGATACCCCCTGTATAGAGCCTCATTACTAACCTGTACCCCCACACATTGACTCGGTACCGATACCCCCTGTATATAGCCTCATTACTAACCTGTACCCCCGCACATTGACTCGGTACCGATACCCCCTGTATAGAGCCTCATTACTAACCTGTACCCCCGCACATTGACTCGGTACCGATACCCCCTGTATAGAGCCTCATTACTAACCTGTACCCCCACACATTGACTCGGTACCGATACCCCCTGTATAGAGCCTCATTACTAACCTGTACCCCCACACATTGACTCGGTACCGATACCCCCTGTATAGAGCCTCATTACTAACCTGTACCCCCACACATTGACTCGGTACCGATACCCCCTGTATAGAGCCTCATTACTAACCTGTACCCCCACACATTGACTCGGTACCGATACCCCCTGTATAGAGCCTCATTACTAACCTGTACCCCCACACATTGACTCGGTACCGGTACTCCCTGTATAGAGCCTCATTACTAACCTGTACCCCCACACATTGACTCGGTACCGATACCCCCTGTATAGAGCCTCATTACTAACCTGTACCCCCACACATTGACTCGGTACCGGTACTCCCTGTATAGAGCCTCATTACTAACCTGTACCCCCGCACATTGACTCGGTACCGATACCCCCTGTATAGAGCCTCATTACTAACCTGTACCCCCACACATTGACTCGGTACCGATACCCCCTGTATAGAGCCTCATTACTAACCTGTACCCCCACACATTGACTCGGTACCGATACCCCCTGTATAGAGCCTCATTACTAACCTGTACCCCCACACATTGACTCGGTACCGATACCCCCTGTATAGAGCCTCATTACTAACCTGTACCCCCACACATTGACTCGGTACCGATACCCCCTGTATAGAGCCTCGTGATTGTTATTTTAATATTCTTGTATTATAAAAAATAAAATAAAAATGTTCACTTTAGTTGATTTAGTAAATATTTTCTTAACTCTATTTCTTGAACTGCATTGTTGGTTAAGGACTTGTCAGTAAGCATTTCACGGTAAGGTCTACCTACACCTGTTGTATTCGGCGCATATGACAAATAAAATTTGATTTGATTTATCCCACCTGGTTTGAGTTCAGAAATCTCACACGCATGGCCTGTCTGGCGTCTGCAGTCTGTTTCACACACACACACTCACACACACGGCTGGCGTCTACTGTCTGTTTCACACACACACACACACTCACACACACACGGCTGGCGTCTACTGTCTGCTGCTGCTTGAAAGGATTTCAGCTTCTGGGGATAATTTCAGGCATCCGTACACAAATTACAGCATGAAGAGGACAGGGAAGGACAGGCAGAGAACATCACAGATATTCATGATTATAACCTTATTTAAAGATGCTGCTAACATTGAACAGACCAGCAATCACACACACTTGCACAGCTTTTTTTAATGTGAATTTTCTGGACTTTTTAGGGAGTACAAATGTATTCCCATTCAAAATCCTATTTTCCCTAACCCTAACTCCAAATCCCCTAAACTTAACTTCAAAACCCCTAAACTTAACCCTAAACCTAACCCTTAAGCCTAAAAAATAGCATTTAAAAAAATTCAGGACATTAAAAAAGTAATGAATTTTCAAAACAAATCTTGTTTTCCTACCTTGTCAGGATATGCTGGTGACTTGTCAGGACATTCTGGTCCTGATAATGTAGGAAAACACATGCACACACACACACACACACACACACACACACACACACACACACACACACACACACACACACACACACACACACACACACACACACACACACACACACACACACACACCAGATGCCAACCATGCCATGTGATGCATGTTAGTGATGCCTGCTAGTGATGCGTGCAGATTGCTTTGATTGCACAATGCAATGGTAATGAATTCCATTTGTAGGTCCATTCACCAGGTTTCAGAGAGTTTATATTGGCGGTAACTCAACTTTTTACATGTTGAATTCATGGCGTCGTCGAGTGTGTAGTAAGATTTTCATGAGCTGTTACCATGACAATGTATAACGTTTAAAAAAATGTGGCATACAGACTTCCTTATACAGCAGGGTTATGTGTTAAACACTCCTTGTGCCAATAGATGTCATTATGCTCTCATTAGAGAAATCACAAGCATTTCTAGAGACGGGTTTATCATCTGCAGAAGGGGTTGGGAGGAGCTGTGTATTCAACAATGGCCTCACTTTAAAATGGACCGTTCTGAAGACAATCGGGGTTAATTATTCATAATATGAAGAGGGATTTCTCCAGACGACATTCACCAACAACATCTCACTTGGCATTAGCCAGAAAACTAGTTCTCCATTTATGGGAATACCAGTGAATCCTCCGTTTTTCTGAGTAGAGTAAGTCAGTGGAGGGTCGGAGAATTACCCCACAGCAAATGTGGCATCAAGAGTCAGTCAGTGGAGATGTCAGGGTCGGAGAATTCCCTCGCAGCAAATGTAGCGTCACCAAGACCTGTCACCTGGAGATGTCAGGGTCACCAAGACCTGTCACCTGGATATGTCAGGTTCACTAAGACCTGTCACCTGGATATGTCAGGTTCACCAAGACCTGTCACCTGAATATGTCAGGTTCACCAAGACCTCTCACCTGAATATGTCAGGTTCACCAAGACCTGTCACCTGAATATGTCAGGTTCACCAAGACCTGTCACCTGAATATGTCAGGTTCACCAAGACCTGTCACCTGGATATGTCAGGTTCACCAAGACCTGTCACCTGGATATGTCAGGTTCACCAAGACCTGTCACCTGAATATGTCAGGTTCACCAAGACCTGTCACCTGAATATGTCAGGTTCACCAAGACCTGTCACCTGGATATGTCAGGTTCACTAAGACCTGTCACCTGGATATGTCAGGTTCACCAAGACCTGTCAGCTGGAGATGAGGAAGATTTAACACCAGGCCTAAATCTACATGCTCTCTCTCTCTCTCTTTTGCTCTTGATCTCTCGCTGCATCCTCCCGTTCTCTTTTTCACTAAACAGTTTCTTGAAGAACACCGCCATTTGGCATCATCGACACCATCGCTCTGCGATGATAAAGATTTATCATCACTTCTTCCTCTTCAGTTAGATAACTGACCCGTCAACAAAACAAAAATCAAGGAACCAGAGAGAACGGTGTGAATGCCACAGGGTGGCCGGGTCAGAGGCGATAAATTAGCGATCTCTTTAGGTCAGATGGCAGGGATTTCCAACACTCGTTGGCCATGTTTTACTGGAAGCAGTTGCTACAATGCAGAGCATAGTGTCACAGTCCTGTTTAGGGTTGCACGTTTCCAGTAACTTTCCCCACAAAATGTCAGGTTTTCCAGAAATCCTGGTTTGAAGGTTCTGTATTTTCTGCTTATTCCTTGCTGATTGACGAAATCCGCGTTTTCAGAAAATGTTGAAACCTTAGTCTTGTCACAGCTCCCACACCGAACACGGAGGAGAGTCTTTACACATGACTCCTCAATCATCGTAGAAATAGACAGACAGGGTGTAGATGTGGCTCCTCTTACTCCAAATGGGAGATGTTCACTGACCTTAAATGACATGAATATCAGCCCCCACTAGCCCTACTGTCTAACAGAGATGTACTCTTTATTAATTAAACATACTCAACACTTGTCCCCATGAAAACCCATGGCAACAAAGTGGTGTGATTGTCTCTGTCATCATTCCACAGCTCCTGACTGAGTGAAGCTGATTAATGCACACTCACTCTCTCTGGATTACTTAAGCACAAGTGGTTTGAAAGACATAGAAGGGGGGAGTGGGAGAACGATGAAGAGAATTGAGAAAGTTGAGAAGAAAGACAGAGAGGAGCTGAACGGAGAGGAGAGAGAATGAGAGAGGAGAAGAAAGTGGGAAAGTAAAATTGTGGTACAGGGAGGAGGGAGGCTCTCTTCAAAGAACAGATCTCCCACCAGGATGTTCTGGACCCCCTTAAAACAAGGGTTGTGTCCTTCAACATCCCAGCGCCATGGTACACTCCTGAACTGCGTGCCATGAAAGCCACAGGACGACAACTAAACTCAGCAAAAAAAGAAACATCCCTTTTTCAGGACCCTGTCTTTCAAAGATAATTCGTAAAAATCCAAATAATTTCACAGATCTTCATTGTAAAGGGTTTAAACACTGTTTAAACAAACACTGTACTGTTCCATTATTATGAGCCGTCCTCCCATCAGCAGCCTCCACTGATATAGTTATATGTTTGTCATATTGAGATATCTAGCTGTAAGTTAAACATGATCAATCAAATGGATAGGTGTAAATAATTATGGTAATTCCAATTCAAATCAAATTTTATTGGTCACATACACATATTCAGCAGATGTTATTGCGAGTTTAGCGAAATGCTAGTTAAAGTTGCTTCGGAGCTAGAAGCAGAGCTGCCATGTCTGTCGGCTCCATCTTCTCCTTAACTAGGTGTCTTTGCTTGAGAGAGAGAGAGAGACAGATGGGGGGGGGGGGGGAGTGCATGATTGACTGCCAAAATCTACCTACGCTTCTTCTGTTGGGGAATTGTCAAGGAGGTGGACAGCTGGGCAAGTTAAATAACCTTTTGTTTATCAATCACATTCTATTATATCTAAAATTATTATGTCTAGCCTGACAGAAGTTTGACAGGGTGAAGACTGTGGCGCCGGAGTTGAAGCCCATCTAAGTTATTTGAACATGGCACACCGGTAAGAGTTCCAATTCAAATTCTTCCCTGATAAGTTGTTTTGTAATGTTTGCTTTATTTGACCATAGCAGAGTTCAATATTATAGAATGTGTTTGTGTGTGTCAGTAGCCTTACAAATATGAAAATCTGCAGACTGTATGACACAGATACAGGTAAGAATAAAGTAATCTTCTCGCTAACACTTTAAAATGTTAGGGGTGGCCCTCATCGGACCCTTCACGAAATCCAGGAATGGCAACAGCTGGTGTCTGATGGCGATCAATTACTTTACCAAGTGGATGGAGGCAATACCCATTACGGTAAGTAAAGGAAGAGTATGTGCTCTAGTGACCGAGTTCATGAACGCTGGAACCAGGTAATGGATGTTACAGGTTATATTCTGTCACCAATGGTACAATTTTTTACAATTGTTTTTTGTTTTTCCATGGTACACAATCAGACATATTTCAATATCTTACATTGTCAATAGATATCGCTTTCCTACCCCCTCCTCCTGGTTTGGTGAATGGACCAACCAGACCCTCAAGACTGTTATGGGCAAGTCCCTTGATTGGTACCAGGAAGGTAATTCTCTTCCCACACAACAGCAGCCTCCAGGCCTCCACCTGGTATGGACGGGAGCCGCAGCTGTTGACTGAGGTAAACAATGCAATTATATATACAAAATTATTGCGTATACTGTAATATTTCAAATGTGTGATTGACGTAGTGTTGTTGTTTGTCTATTGTTATTTTTGTATAACGTACTTTCAGATCACTGAAACCCCATTTTATGTGGTGGAAGTTGTCGAACCAGATCAGATTGCCTTTAAAGACCGCCTTCAGGCACGGACTGAGAACGAGGTTTTTGACCAGGTAAAAATTATTGTCCGCTGTTAATTTATTTTCCGTCCATCCAAGAAAAACAAGTTTATATTTTGGGTTCTCATGGAGTGTGACAGTTGAACTAAGCTCAACTTTGGGAATATGCTTGGGATCAATGTTCATTTGGAAGACCCATTTGCGACCAATCTTTAACATCCTGACTGATGTCTTGAGATGTTGCTTCAATATATCCACATAATTTTCCACCCTCATGATGCCATCTATTTTGTGAAATGCTGCAGCAAAGCACCCCTACAACATGAAGCTGCCACCCCCGTGCTTCACGGTTGGGATGGTGTTCCTCGGATTGCAAGCATCCCCCTTTCTCCTCCAAACATAACGATGGTCATTATGGCCAAACAGTTCTATTTTTGTTTCATCAGACCAGAGGACATTTCTCCAAAAAGTACGATCTTTGTCCCCATGTGCAGTTGCAAACCGTAGTCTGACTTTTTTATGGTGGTTTTGGAGCAGTGGCTTCTTCCTTGCAGAGCGGCCTTTCAGGCTATGTCGATATAGGACTCGTTTTACTGCGTATATAGATACTTTTGTACCCGTTTCCTCCAGCATCTTCACAGGGTCCTTTGCTGTTGTTCTGGGATTGATTTGCACTTTTCACACCAAAGTACATTCATCTCTAGGAGACAGAACTCCTGAGCGGTATGACGGCTGCGTGGTCCTTCTGACCCACTGGAATTGTGATACAGTGAATTATTAGTGAAATATTCTGTCTGTAAACAATTGTTGGAAAAATTACTTGTGTCATGCACAAAGTAGATGTCCTAACCGACTTGCCAAAACTATAGTTTGTTAACAAGAAATTTGTGGAGTGGTTGAAAAATGAGATGTTTAATGACTCCAACCTAAGAGTACGTAAACTTCCGACTTCAACTGTATGTATATATCCGTTGATATATCCATTGATTCTTGAAGAATATAACTTATGAATTACTCATGAGCTTAGTTCATCTATCACACTCCATGAGAACCCAAAATATAAACTTGTTTTTCTCCAATGTCAGTAAACATTGTAAATGTAAACAAACACTGTATATCATCAGAATATGGTTAAAACAATCATTTTTATATCATGGATGGTCAGTCCTTACATCCATAGTTATGTCTATTAATCTGATAGTGGTTACATTTCTCCAGGCCCATCCCTCAGATTTTTCCCTAAAACAGAGGCGGGGCAACCATTTTGTTATTGTTTCATCTGTGGATTTGCCCTTTAAACAGCTGCATATTATCAAGATATCAAAGTGTCACCAACTAAAAGAGTAACAATAGGCCTACAGCAAATGTAGCACATGGCATTCATTTTTCACATGTAAATAGCACTTTTCAGTAGTGCTCAAAGCCATTCCATGAGCGCAGCATCTATTTTTCAACTGGAATCAATGAGCCCAGTCAGTCCTCCATGACAACAAAATAAACAACAGAGTAGGGCTGGCTAATAAGTCCTTAGTTTTGCGGTTATGCTCATGTAAAACAGTTTGGCTAATCTATACTTCCATATTTCCAAGTCCTGTTCTTGAAGATCAAGGGGTTTAACATTTATTGAAATGACTGGAAATCTGATAGACTTTGGTTTTTAATGTAAAGATATAATTTCATTTTATTATTATATGTCGTAGAAAGCGATGGGTTAGAAGAAGCCTACATAACCAACCCATAAAGTAACATTTAACATCCATATATGGCCAGCTATGTAAACTTTAACATTGATTTATCCTGCAATAGATGTCGTTCAACTGGTAACATACATTTTTGTCTTCTTCTAATGCCTCTTAAGGGGAAAGTAATGTATATTTAAAAAGTAACCTACCCAACCCTGGTAAGAAATGTATTTGTAATATGAAATATAATTGCATTTATTTCTGTCATCATTCAAGGTGAGACTGAACATGGACAAGGCGCAGGAGAAACAGAAGGAGAGTTACCGGAGGAGAATCAAGAAGGGGACCAAGTGTTTCGACATCCGGGAGAATTACTTGGTTTGAAAGAAAGACGAAAGGAAGGCGAGACCTGGGAAACCTCGCAGCTCTTTCACTGCTAGCTGGGGTCATCATCTGTTAAAACTTCTTATGGCTGTGAAACAGCCAGTGAAAGTGCAGGATGCCAAATTCAAACAACAGAAATCTCAGAATTAAAATTCCTCAAACATACAAGTATCTTATACCATTTTAAAGGTAATCTTGTTGTTAATCCCACCAGAGTGTCCGATTTCAAAAAGGCTTTACAGCGAAAGCACCACAAACGATTATGTTAGGTCACCGCCAAATCACAGAAAAACAGCCATTTTTCCAGCCAAAGACAGGAGTCACAAAAAGCAGAAATAAAGATAAAATGAATCACTAACCTTTGATGATCTTCATCAGATGACACTCATAGGACTTCATGTTACACAATACATGTATGTTTTGTTCGGTAAAGTTCATATTTATATAAAAAAATCTCAGTATACATTGGCGCGTTATGTTCAGTAGTTCCAAAAACATCCGGTGATTTTGCAGAGAGCCACATCAATTTCTAGAAATACTCATAATAAACGTTATACATGGAATTTTAGATCCACTTATCCATAATGCAACCGCTGTGTCAGATTTCAAAAAAGCTTTACGGAAAAAGCAAACCATGCAATAATCTGAGGTTGGCGCTCAGAGCCCAATCAAGACAAAAAGATATCCGCCATATTGTGCAGTCAACAGAAGTCAGAAATAACATTATAAATATTCACTTACCTTTGATGATCTTCATCAGAATGCACTCCCAGGAATCTCAGTTCCACAATAAATGTTTGATTTGTTCGATAATGTCCATCATTTATGTCCAAATAGCTACTTTTGTTAGCGTGTTTGGTAAACAAATCAAAACTCACGAAGCGCGATCACTAAATGCAGACGAAATGTCAAAAAGTTCCGTTATAGTCCGTAGAAACATGTCAAACGATGTATAGAATCAATCTTTAGGATGTTTTTAACATAAATCTTCAACAATGTTCCAACCGGAGAATTCCTTTGTCTTCAGAAAAAGCAAATGGAACGGGAGCTACCTCTCATGTGAATGTGCGTGACCAGCTCCTGGCACTCTGCCAGACCTCTGACTCAATCCCCTCTCATTCAGCCCCTCTTTACAGTAGAAGCCTCAAACAAGTTTCTAAAGACGGTTGACATCTAGTAGAAGCCTTAGGAAGTGCAACATGACCAATATCCCACTGTATCTTCAATAGGGGCTGAGTTGAAAATCGACCAACCTCAGATTTCCCACTTCCTGGTTGGATTTTTTCTCAGGTCTTTGCCTGCCATATGAGTTCTGTTATACTCACAGACATCATTCAAACAGTTTTAGAAACTTCAGAGTGTTTTCTATCCAAATATACTAATAATATGAATATATTAGCAACTGGGACTGAGGAGCAGGCAGTTTACTCTGGGCACCTCTGGGCACCTTATTCATCCAAGCTACTCAATACTGCCCCCAGCCATAAGAAGTTTTTAAAGTGAATATAAAAAATCTCAGATAATAACTATTTGCATTTGCACACAAAATAACCTGAAGCTAGTTTTAGTTTCCCTAACACTGATGTTTTTCTCTTTGTCTTCCTAGGGTTATCTCGATGGAAGCCTACAACCTTCTCCAGTTGTGGCAGTTGGACGGTCAACCACTGAAAGCCCTGATGCCCTACACTTCAGTGAAGCCTAATAGACAAAATATGTTAAGCTTTGGTTGACATTTGAGAAAGCAAGAAATGGTAGTTATGCTGAGCTTATAAAAATGTACCTCTTCAATTTACCTCCATGCCTTTAGGACCACCGACTGTCCGAGCCCCCTGGGAGGTGTCCCATCCACCAGAACCAGTGTTCGGATCAGTCTGATTATCTGTGCTCTGAGTCGTAGGGAGACCAGCTTGAGGTAGGCTATGCCTTCGAAAAAGGGTTGTAAAAGTACATATCTCCCATTTCTAACAATGCACTAATCCATCACATTTTCTCACAGTAAAGTGTAACCTGTGTGTTTGCTTGTTTACGTCTCTGAGTCCTACCCTGTTCCCTTTAACTCTGCTTCTGTTCCCCAGGATCTCGGGGTTCTGCCCAACACCCAGACGTGGATCCACCTGATGTCCTCCATTACTAACCACCCTTCAACGTTTCATTACATCATCTACAGCTACTGTTATTGTCATGTTGTCATTACCTGCTAAGAACATTTTCTTGCTCTATCATACTGGACACATAATATGTGAGATACACAGATGAACTAAAAACACCAGCACTGCAAACACTCAGAACAAAGAGAGCAGCCTGGACTTTGTAGTCTCCCTCTTCAAGTCCCTCTTCTGAGACCGGCTGCTGTTGAGAACAAGTGACAAACAGAACCTCCCACCCACACAGCAACCACCTCCTCTATATTCCAAACACCAGAATTCACTATTTTAGTCTATGATTGCCATGTGAGTGTACACATTTTTTTTTTTTAATAAATGAATGACACACCTGTACCAAAAAAGATCAAAGGTTATGTATTACATTTTTAAATATAGCCAGATTTCACATCTGTATCACAAGGTGTTCATTATTGTAAATGATAAGGTATCATTTGATGGTATTTATTTGTTCTACATTATTCATTGTTGTATCCTAGGACCTATAATACATACATAAACTCAGCAAAAAAAGAAACGTCCTCTTACTGCCAACTGCGTTTATTTTCAGCAAACTTAACATATGTAAATATTTGTATGAACGTAACAAGATTCATCAACTGAGACATAAACTGAACAAGTTCCACAGACATGTGACTAACAGAAATGGAATAATGTGTCCCTGAACAAAGGGGGGGGGGGGGGGGGGGGTCAAAATCAAAAGTAACAGTCAGTATCTGGTGTGGCCACCAGCTGCATTAAGTACTGCAGTGCATCTCCTCCTCATGGACTGCACCAGATTTGCCAGTTCTTGCTGTGAGATGTTACTCTTCCACCAAGGCACCTGCAAGATCCCAGACATTTCTGGGGGGAATGGCCCTAGCCCTCACCCTCTGATCCAACAAGTTCCAGACGTGCTCAATGGGATTGAGATCCGGGCTTTTCGCTAGCCATGGCAGAACACTGATATTCCTGTCTTGCAGGAAATCACGCACAGAACGAGCAGTATGGCTGGTGGCATTGTCATGCTGGAGGGTCATGTCAGGATGAGCCTGCAGGAAGGGTACCACATGAGGGAGGAGGATGTCTTCCCTGTAATGCACAGCGTTGAGATTGCCTGCAATGACAACAAGCTCAGTCCGATGATGCTGTAACACACCGCCCCAGACCATGACGGACCCTCCACCTCCAAATCGATCCCGCTCCAGAGTACAGGCCTCGGTGTAACGCTCATTCCTTCGACGATAAAGGCGAAACCGACCATCACCCCTGGTGAGACAAAACCGCGACTCGTCAGTGAAGAGCACTTTTTGCCAGTCCTGTCTGGTCCAGCGACGGTGGGTTTGTGCCCATAGGCAACATTGTTGCCGGTGATGTCTGGTGAGGACCTGCCTTACAACAGGCCTACAAGCCCTCAGTCCAGCCTCTCTCAGCCTATTGCGGACAGTCTGAGCACTGATGGAGGAATTGTGCGTTCCTGATGTAACTCGGGCAGTTGTTGTTGCCATCCTGTACCTGTCACGCAGGTGTGGTGTTCGGATGTACCGATCCTGTGCAGGTGTTGTTACACGTGGTCTGCCACTGCGAGGACGATCAGCTGTCCGTCCTGTCTCCCTGTAGTGCTGTTTTAGGCGTCTCGCAGTACGAACATTGCAATTTATTGCCCTGGCCACATCTACAGTCCTCATGCCTCCTTGCAGCATGCCTAAGGCACGTTCACGCAGATGAGCAGGGACCCTGGGCGTCTTTCTCTTTGTGTTTTTCAGAGTCAGTAGAAAGGCCTCTTTAGTTTCCTAAGTTTTCATAAGTGTGACCTTAATTGCCTACCGTATGTAAGCTGTTAGTGTCTTAACGACCATTCCACATGTGCATGTTCATTCATTGTTTATGGTTCATTGAACAAGCCACGGGAAACAGTGTTTAAACCCTTTACAATGAAGATCTGTGAAGTTATTTAGATTTTTACTAAATATTTTTGAAAGACAGGGTCCTGAAAATTGTTCTTTTTTTGCTGAGTTGATATATATTCAACCACAAGGGTGTACTAATGAGCTATGCAAAATAGGAAAAAGATGTATAATAGAGGACTACTGAAATTATATTATTTCAGTGTAAATTAAAATATAAACATGACAGCCAGACCAGCCAGTGTATGAATCAAATGAATGGAGTGTAAATTAGCAGACGATCTGTAAGGTAAGTAACTTTAATGTGTCAAGCAGATGTTTTCTTTGCTATTTCTGAAACATAGCATCGTTTAAGACGTGGACTTCATGTTGTTGTCATGTTAACAAGGCACACAAAAGTAGTTTCAAGTAATGTTTTCATTTTATTAGCAAAACAAAAAAATAACATAATTTAGGTTGTAATGATCTACAAAATTCTAATCATTAAGTCATAATACCATTGAAAAAGCAACGGACGCTAATAGTTGATCGAATCCCATTGTGTCGCAGAGGGGGACATTATTTGGCATGACAGGCCCCGACTCCCTCATCAAGAAACTGGGTGAACTCAACATGATAATCGCGGTTGCACCGTCCCCTCCAACTCCAGTCAGGAACCCTGGTGTTACAATTGAATGCCACATCGCCAAGTTAGTCTTCTTACACCTTAAAAACGACTCACGACTCAGACCCTCTTTCACTGACCTCACTGCTGAAACACTCATTCCCGTTTTTGTTTTATCACGCCTGGACTACTGCAACGGCATTCTCTATAGACTGTCATCATGTGTGGTGTTCTCCATGCTCAGTCTGTCATCATGTGTGGTGTTCTCCATGCTCAGTCTGTCATCATGTGTGGTGTTCTCCATGCTCAGTCTGTCATCATGTGTGGTGTTCTACATGCTCAGTCTGTCATCATGTGTGGTGTTCTACATGCTCAGTCTGTCATCAAGTGTGGTGTTCTCCACACTGTCTGTCATCATGTGTGGTGTTCTCCACACTCAGTCTGTCATCATGTGTGGTGTTCTCCACACTCAGTCTGTCATCATGTGTGGTGTTCTCCACGCTCAGTCTGTCATCATGTGTGGTGTTCTCCATGCTCAGTCTGTCATCGTGTGTGGTGTTCTCCATACTCAGTCTGTCATCATGTGTGGTGTTCTCCACACTCAGTCTGTCATCGTGTGTGGTGTTCTCCATACTCAGTCTGTCATCATGTGTGGTGTTCTCCACACTCAGTCTGTCATCATGTGTGGTGTTCTCCACGCTCAGTCTGTCATCATGTGTGGTGTTCTCCATACTCAGTCTGTCATCATGTGTGGTGTTCTCCACGCTCAGTCTGTCATCATGTGTGGTGTTCTCCATACTCAGTCTGTCATCATGTGTGGTGTTCTCCACGCTCAGTCTGTCATGTGTGGTGTTCTCCACGCTCAGTCTGTCATCATGTGTGGTGTTCTCCATACTCAGTCTGTCATCATGTGTGGTGTTCTCCACACTCAGTCTGTCATCATGTGTGGTGTTCTCCACGCTCAGTCTGTCATCATGTGTGGTGTTCTCCATACTCAGTCTGTCATCATGTGTGGTGTTCTCCATACTCAGTCTGTCATCATGTGTGGTGTTCTCCACACTCAGTCTGTCATCATGTGTGGTGTTCTCCACACTCAGTCTGTCATCATGTGTGGTGTTCCCCATACTCAGTCTGTCATCATGTGTGGTGTTCTCCACACTCAGTCTGTCATCATGTGTGGTGTTCTCCACACTCAGTCTGTCATCATGTGTGGTGTTCTCCATACTCAGTCTGTCATCATGTGTGGTGTTCTCCACACTCAGTCTGTCATCATGTGTGGTGTTCTCCACGCTCAGTCTGTCATCATGTGTGGTGTTCTCCATACTCAGTCTGTCATCATGTGTGGTGTTCTCCACGCTCAGTCTGTCATCATGTGTGGTGTTCTCCATACTCAGTCTGTCATCATGTGTGGTGTTCTCCACACTCAGTCTGTCATCATGTGTGGTGTTCTCCACGCTCAGTCTGTCATCATGTGTGGTGTTCTCCATGCTCAGTCTGTCATAATGTGTGGTGTTCTCCACGCTCAGTCTGTCATCATGTGTGGTGTTCTCCACGCTCAGTCTGTCATCATGTGTGGTGTTCTCCACGCTCAGTCTGTCATCATGTGTGGTGTTCTCCATACTCAGTCTGTCATCATGTGTGGTGTTCTCCATACTCAGTCTGTCATCATGTGTGGTGTTCTCCACGCTCAGTCTGTCATCATGTGTGGTGTTCTCCATACTCAGTCTGTCATCATGTCTCTGTTAACTGTAGGACCCTGTGTTGTCTTACTCTCTCTCTGTTAACTGTAGGACCCTGTGTTGTCTTACTCTCTCTCTGTTTACTATAGGACCCTGTGTTGTCTTACTCTCTGTTTACTGTAGGACCCTGTGTTGTCTTACTCTCTATGTTATCTACTGTAGGACCCTGTGTTGTCTTACTCTCTGTTTACTGTAGGACCCTGTGTTGTCTTACTCTCTCTGTTATCTACTGTAGGACCCTGTGTTGTCTTACTCTCTGTTTACTGTAGGACCCTGTGTTGTCTTACTCTCTCTGTTTACTGTAGGACCCTGTGTTGTCTTACTCTCTCTCTGTTAACTGTAGGACCCTGTGTTGTCTTACTCTCTCTCTGTTTACTGTAGGACCCTGTGTTGTCTTACTCTCTGTTTACTGTAGGACCCTGTGTTGTCTTACTCTCTGTTTACTGTAGGACCCTGTGTTGTCTTACTCTCTCTCTGTTTACTGTAGGACCCTGTGTTGTCTTACTCTCTCTCTGTTTACTGTAGGACCCTGTGTTGTCTTACTCTCTGTTTACTGTAGGACCCTGTGTTGTCTTACTCTCTCTGTTTACTGTAGGACCATGTGTTGTCTTACTCTCTATGTTATCTACTGTAGGACCCTGTGTTGTCTTACTCTCTCTGTTTACTGTAGGACCCTGTGTTGTCTTACTCTCTCTGTTTACTGTAGGACCCTGTGTTGTCTTACTCTCTCTCTGTTTACTGTAGGACCCTGTGTTGTCTTACTCTCTCTCTGTTTACTGTAGGACCCTGTGTTGTCTTACTCTCTGTTTACTGTAGGACCCTGTGTTGTCTTACTCTCTCTCTGTTTACTGTAGGACCCTGTGTTGTCTTACTCTCTCTCTGTTAACTGTAGGACCCTGTGTTGTCTTACTCTCTCTCTGTTTACTGTAGGACCCTGTGTTGTCTTACTCTCTGTTTACTGTAGGACCCTGTGTTGTCTTACTCTCTGTTTACTGTAGGACCCTGTGTTGTCTTACTCTCTGTTTACTGTAGGACCCTGTGTTGTCTTACTCTCTGTTTACTGTAGGACCCTGTGTTGTCTTACTCTCTGTTTACTGTAGGACCCTGTGTTGTCTTACTCTCTGTTTACTGTAGGACCCTGTGTTGTCTTACTCTCTCTGTTTACTGTAGGACCCTGTGTTGTCTTACTCTCTCTCTGTTTACTGTAGGACCCTGTGTTGTCTTACTCTCTGTTTACTGTAGGACCCTGTGTTGTCTTACTCTCTCTGTTTACTGTAGGACCCTGTGTTGTCTTACTCTCTCTCTGTTTACTGTAGGACCCTGTGTTGTCTTACTCTCTCTCTGTTTACTGTAGGACCCTGTGTTGTCTTACTCTCTGTTTACTGTAGGACCCTGTGTTGTCTTACTCTCTCTGTTTACTGTAGGACCCTGTGTTGTCTTACTCTCTCTCTGTTTACTGTAGGACCCTGTGTTGTCTTACTCTCTGTTTACTGTAGGACCCTGTGTTGTCTTACTCTCTCTGTTTACTGTAGGACCCTGTGTTGTCTTACTCTCTCTGTTTACTGTAGGACCATGTGTTGTCTTACTCTCTGTTTACTGTAGGACCCTGTGTTGTCTTACTCTCTGTTTACTGTAGGACCCTGTGTTGTCTTACTCTCTCTGTTTACTGTAGGACCCTGTGTTGTCTTACTCTCTGTTTACTGTAGGACCCTGTGTTGTCTTACTCTCTGTTTACTGTAGGACCCTGTGTTGTCTTACTCTCTCTCTGTTTACTGTAGGACCCTGTGTTGTCTTACTCTCTGTTTACTGTAGGACCCTGTGTTGTCTTACTCTCTGTTTACTGTAGGACCCTGTGTTGTCTTACTCTCTCTGTTTACTGTAGGACCCTGTGTTGTCTTACTCTCTGTTTACTGTAGGACCCTGTGTTGTCTTACTCTCTGTTTACTGTAGGACCCTGTGTTGTCTTACTCTCTGTTTACTGTAGGACCCTGTGTTGTCTTACTCTCTCTCTGTTTACTGTAGGACCATGTGTTGTCTTACTCTCTGTTTACTGTAGGACCCTGTGTTGTCTTACTCTCTGTTTACTGTAGGACCATGTGTTGTCTTACTCTCTGTTTACTGTAGGACCCTGTGTTGTCTTACTCTCTCTGTTATCTACTGTAGGACCCTGTGTTGTCTTACTCTCTGTTTACTGTAGGACCCTGTGTTGTCTTACTCTCTGTTTACTGTAGGACCCTGTGTTGTCTTACTCTCTGTTTACTGTAGGACCCTGTGTTGTCTTACTCTCTGTTTACTGTAGGACCCTGTGTTGTCTTACTCTCTCTGTTTACTGTAGGACCCTGTGTTGTCTTACTCTCTCTGTTATCTACTGTAGGACCCTGTGTTGTCTTACTCTCTGTTTACTGTAGGACCATGTGTTGTCTTACTCTCTGTTTACTGTAGGACCCTGTGTTGTCTTACTCTCTCTGTTTACTGTAGGACCATGTGTTGTCTTACTCTCTCTGTTTACTGTAGGACCCTGTGTTGTCTTACTCTCTCTGTTTACTGTAGGACCATGTGTTGTCTTACTCTCTCTGTTTACTGTAGGACCATGTGTTGTCTTACTCTCTCTGTTTACTGTAGGACCCTGTGTTGCCTTACTCTCTCTGTTTACTGTAGGACCCTGTGTTGTCTTACTCTCTCTGTTTACTGTAGGACCATGTGTTGTCTTACTCTCTCTGTTTACTGTAGGACCCTGTGTTGCCTTACTCTCTGTTTACTGTAGGACCCTGTGTTGTCTTACTCTCTGTTTACTGTAGGACCCTGTGTTGTCTTACTCTCTCTGTTTACTGTAGGACCCTGTGTTGTCTTACTCTCTCTGTTTACTGTAGGACCATGTGTTGTCTTACTCTCTCTGTTTACTGTAGGACCCTGTGTTGTCTTACTCTCTCTGTTTACTGTAGGACCATGTGTTGTCTTACTCTCTCTGTTTACTGTAGGACCCTGTGTTGTCTTACTCTCTCTGTTTACTGTAGGACCATGTGTTGTCTTACTCTCTGTTTACTGTAGGACCCTGTGTTGTCTTACTCTCTGTTTACTGTAGGACCATGTGTTGTCTTACTCTCTGTTTACTGTAGGACCCTGTGTTGTCTTACTCTCTGTTTACTGTAGGACCCTGTGTTGTCTTACTCTCTGTTTACTGTAGGACCCTGTGTTGTCTTACTCTCTGTTTACTGTAGGACCCTGTGTTGTCTTACTCTCTCTGTTTACTGTAGGACCCTGTGTTGTCTTACTCTCTGTTTACTGTAGGACCCTGTGTTGTCTTACTCTCTGTTTACTGTAGGACCCTGTGTTGTCTTACTCTCTGTTTACTGTAGGACCCTGTGTTGTCTTACTCTCTCTGTTTACTGTAGGACCCTGTGTTGTCTTACTCTCTGTTTACTGTAGGACCATGTGTTGTCTTACTCTCTCTGTTTACTGTAGGACCCTGTGTTGTCTTACTCTCTGTTTACTGTAGGACCATGTGTTGTCTTACTCTCTCTGTTTACTGTAGAACCCTGTGTTGTCTTACTCTCTCTGTTTACTGTAGGACCATGTGTTGTCTTACTCTCTCTGTTTACTGTAGGACCATGTGTTGTCTTACTCTCTCTGTTTACTGTAGGACCCTGTGTTGTCTTACTCTCTCTGTTTACTGTAGGACCATGTGTTGTCTTACTCTCTCTGTTTACTGTAGGACCATGTGTTGTCTTACTCTCTCTGTTTACTGTAGGACCCTGTGTTGCCTTACTCTCTCTGTTTACTGTAGGACCCTGTGTTGTCTTACTCTCTCTGTTTACTGTAGGACCATGTGTTGTCTTACTCTCTCTGTTTACTGTAGGACCCTGTGTTGTCTTACTCTCTCTGTTTACTGTAGGACCATGTGTTGTCTTACTCTCTCTGTTTACTGTAGGACCATGTGTTGTCTTACTCTCTCTGTTTACTGTAGGACCATGTGTTGTCTTACTCTCTCTGTTTACTGTAGGACCCTGTGTTGTCTTACTCTCTGTTTACTGTAGGACCCTGTGTTGTCTTACTCTGTTTACTGTAGGACCCTGTGTTGTCTTACTCTCTGTTTACGGTAGGACCCTGTGAGTTGTTAGATGTACTCTAAATACCTCACAAATCATTCTAATGCGCCTCTCTAATAATGTTTATAGCTACCCAATGCACTGGCTCAGTGGTGGGTGTTTTGCAAGCATTTGAAGTCATACATGTGTTTTTGTGCAAGTGTGCGTGTGTAAGTGCGCACACACACACGTACAGTAGGGCTTTAAAAGGCGTACTGATCTGCTCCCTCGCTGTGGGGTTCTATGTTCCTATCAGAGTGCTGGAATGTATCGGTCGTTCTAAGCTTGCTCATAAGAAAACGTTTAGTCTGGAAATGTGTGATTTCACAACGTGTTGCAGAGTTACGTTCTCGCTCACATACTGTAATATACTGCCAGAGGCATACAGCACATTACCTTGAGTACCCTTCCAGTGGAAATTCATTCCAGACAGACATTGGGAATGTAGTTAGAGCCAACTTTCCTATACGTGCGTTTTCTTTCCTTAAACACGAACACATGGTTGTTTAAAAAAAATTATATTGCAGACAAACGCATAGAAATGATCCACTGGGTAGTACTCTGTTCAACAGTAGTCATAAACTTAGACTACGGTGTCGTCAGGCCACCCGTTTAACATCCCATCCGAAAGAGGGCACCCTACAAAGGGCAATGTCCCCAATGGGATATTTATTTATGTTTTATATAAGAGGAAAGAGCGCCTCCTGCTGGCCATCCAACATCACTTCCATCAGAATCTGGTCTCCCATCCAGGGGCCGACCAGAACCAACCCTGCTTAGCTTCCGAGGCAAACCAGCAGTGGGATGCAGGGTAGTATACCGCCCTCTTGTGGTGAAACATAATATATGCTCATCAGAACACTACACAAACTACATTATACAATCCATAGTTTGTAACATGAATAACATATAGGCCAAACATTGTTTAACAGGAAGTTCATGTTTTCTACCAGTATCACTTCCCTATCCACTCTGCAGAGTAATAAGGCATAATATGCAGGTTGGGAATTACACAGCTCTGGGGTATCACACTGGGTTTTAATATATTGTAGCGACCCGCACAGACAGCTGTGTGTTATGTGTTAGGCTAGTAGGTGGTTGTGTTCGCGGGGTCCGACATGTCAGTCAACCTGCTATCTGCCAATCACGGGAATGTCTGGAATGTTCTGATGCCAGGCATCCTGGCGGTTGGCGGAGTGGCGTGGAGGGGGGTTGGGCAGGGGGATGGAGCATTGGAAGTTAAGACCAGGTTTTGCCTTTGTTCTCTCTCTTACGTCTGGGCTTCACAAGAGAAGGTCACGATTGGCTTGTGGGTTATCTTTCATTTATTTGGCGTGGGCTACGGCCAAACAGTAGCCTGTGTAAAGTTGGTTTAATAAACCGTCCATTCGTAAACTCAATCCTCTGTCTGGACAGTCGTTCTTTTATGATCTAGTCAGGTCATTACATTGGTGTCAGAAGTAAAAACGTTGATAAAAGTTTGCCAGCTAGCTAGCTGACTTCTGTGGCTAGCTACCGTAGGTGAGAACGGGGGTTGAAAATGCTTCGAGGGAATCCGAAAGTGAAGGTGGAGGTAGGGGACGATTATGGCCAAGGAGATACGTGTGAATGGACGTCGGAGGTTCTGGCTGAGGAGATCGCCAGGGCGTCGGAGCGCAGAGGCCGCTTGAGGGAGGACGCTAGAGTGATGGCGGCTGAAGCGGGCATGAGCGCCTCGTCGACTGTGTTTCGCGCGGATTCTGGTGGGCGGGCCGAAGTGGTGACGTCGACGCGGCGGGACGAGGAATCTGGGGCTCAGGATGTAAACAAACATGGCGGCGCCCAGTTCCCGGCTGCGTCCGTATCTGTTAAGACCCCGAAGTATTCCGGTAAGGCGGATTGGGAAGCTTTTCATGCTCAGTTTGAACTGTTAGCTCATTTTAGGGGGTGGTCGGATGAAGAAAGGGCACTGCAGTTGGCTTTATGCCTCACGGATGAAGCTCTGGCCTGTTTGATATTGATTAGCCCCGAGGACAGACATGATTATGGCGCTTTAGTGGGAGCACTGAGGAGGCGCTATGGACAGTGTGTACAGCCCGGGCTACTGCGCTCCGAACTGAGTAATAGACGCAGGCAGCCTGGAGAGCCTCTACGGGTGTTAGCTAATGACATTGAGAGCCTCTCTCGGCGGGCATATGCTCACATGCCCCCCTCCGTGCAGAGCGAGCTAGCACGGGACCAGTTCATACAGGCGCTCTCTCCTACGGAGCTGCGCATACAGACCCAGCTGGCTCATCCTGAGTCATTGCAGATAGCCTTGGAGATGGCTTTGGAGAGGGAGCTGGTGTGGGCTGGGACTTCAGCTGGGGCTTTGGTGGGGGTGCAGGGAGACACACCCTCTGTGCGAGCTGGGGGGCAGAGCAGCCCGGAGCCGGAAAAGCCTGCATGGGTGGCTGAAATGACAGAACTCATTCGTGCTGTGTCGCTACAGGCGGCACAAAACACACACCCTGGTCCCAGGGTCTGCTGGGGTTGTGGCCAGCCAGGCCATCTGCGCCGAAATTGCCCCATGTCCCCCAGAGCTCAGGGAAACGGCTCGGGGTCCGCATAGACCGGGTAGTGCGGACCCCTGGCTTTCTATCCCAACCACCATCATCTTCAGGAGGAGCCCACCGGCACAGACGGGGAAGCAAGGCTCCACTTCCCCCAGAAGCAGACGAGAGCAAGCGAATGGAGCCTGTTCTTGTGGTGGGCCGGACCTGTGTTGGGGACTTTTGTCATGTCCCTGTCACTGTGGAGGGTGTGCCCTGCTCCGCCCTGGTGGACACTGGGTCCACAGTAACCCTGGTGAGGCCAGATATTGTGCCAGGTTGGACTCAGTGTGAGCCTACAACTGTGCAGCTCCGCACAGTCACAGGTGAGCTGGCACCCATGAAAGGGAAGGGAATAATGACTCTGACAGTAGGGGGCAGGACTGTGCGTCATCCTGTGTGGGTGGCGGCTGTGCAGGACCCTTGTATCCTGGGGTTGGACTTTCTTAGGAGCACAGGCTGCCAGTTAGACCTAAATAGGGGCACACTGAGCTTCCAGGGAGGGCCGGAAGTCACCATGGCCCCCCCTAATGTCACATTCACTCAACCCAACAAACCCTTTACTCCAACAGTTAAAGCAGCAGAGACTCA
Source organism: Salvelinus namaycush (assembly GCF_016432855.1). Taxonomy (NCBI): domain Eukaryota; kingdom Metazoa; phylum Chordata; class Actinopteri; order Salmoniformes; family Salmonidae; genus Salvelinus; species Salvelinus namaycush. Next base: position 10,098,863 of record NC_052329.1, on the reverse strand, counting down.
TGGCTTCCCCCCCTCCCCCACAGCTGTGTGTGACTTTTCCCCAGCCCCCCTGTCACCTACTGCGGTGTGTTACATTCCCCCAGCTACCTCCATGACACAGCCCTCTGTGAGCCCAGGCCGCGCCCCCCCAGCCCAGCTACCCCAGATGGGAGAGGAGAGGACACTGTCTGCAGTGAGGGAGATATGGGGGAGGAACTGTGTTGGTCTTGACCCCGAGCAGCAGGAACGGTTGTGGCAGTTGCTGTTTGAATTCAGAGACAGCTTTGCGCTGAGTGAGGAAGAGGTGGGTCAGACTCATCTGGTGCAGCATGAGATCGACACAGGTGATGCTCGACCCATCAAGATGCGTCCCCGCCGTATCCCGCTGGCACGCCAGGAGGCGGCAGACAAGGCTGTGTTGGAGATGCAGCGGGCAGACTTCATTGAGCCCTCAGACAGCCCCTGGGCGGCGCCAGTCGTCATGGTTCCGAAGAAGGGGGGCAAGCTGAGGTTCTGTGCGGACTACAGGCGGCTGAATGAGGTAACCAGGAAGGACTCATACCCCATACCACGTATCGATGAGTCGCTGGACCTGGTTAGGGGGTCCTCCTGGTTCTCCTCACTAGACCTCCGCAGTGGCTACTGGCAGGTGCCCCTCTCCCCAGAGGCCAGAGCCAAAACTGCATTCTCCACTAACAGAGGACACTGGCAGTTCAAGGTCCTGTGCTTTGGCCTGTGCAACGCTCCAGCTACTTTTGAGCATTTGATGGACAGGGTGCTGGATGGCATCCCCAGACAGCAGTGTCTGGTATACCTCGATGACATCCTGGCCCATGGCAGCTCCTTCCAGTCAGCCCTGGGGGCGCTACGGCGTGTGCTGGAGAGGGTGGCTGCCGCAGGTCTGAAGCTCCACCCCGAGAAGTGCCACTTCATGAGGAGAGAGGTGTCCTTCTTGGGCCACCGAGTGGGGAAGGAGGGGATCAGCACCATGGAGGACAAGGTAGGGGCTGTCAGAGACTGGCCCACCCCCACCGACCAGCGTCAGCTGAAGAGCTTCCTGGGCCTGGCCTCGTACTACAGGAGGTTTGTACGGGGCTTCTCAAGCGTTGCTGCTCCACTGAACCGCCTGCTGCCGAAGGACAAAGCTTTCACTTGGACAGTGGAGTGTGAGGAGGCGTTCAACACCCTCAAACGTGCACTGATCGAGGCCCCCGTGCTCGCCCCCCCTGACCTCACCTTGCCCTTTATCCTGGACACAGACGCGAGCAATGTGGGCATGGGTGGGGTGCTGGCCCAGGTGGGGCCAGCGGGGGAGAGAGTGGTGGCGTACTTCAGCAAAACATTTGACAAACATGAGCGCCGCTACTGTGTCACCCGGCGGGAGCTCTTGGCTGTTGTGGCTTCCGTCAAACACTTCAAGTACTACCTGGGTGGTCTGCCCTTTACTGTAAGGACTGACCACTCTGCTCTCCAGTGGCTCATGTCTTTCAGAGAGCCAGAGGGGCAGGTGGCACGCTGGTTGGAGGAGCTTCAGCCGTATGACTTCACAGTGGTGCACAGGGCAGGGGCACGCCACTCCAACGCCGACGCCATGTCCCGTCGGCCCTGTACTGCAGACGGCTGCCGCCACTGCGAACGGAGAGAGGGACGGGAGAGAGAGCTGTGTGCAGAGGGGGTCTGTGCCACAGTGTGTCGGGCGAGCGGGCCTGTCTGCTGTGAGCTGCAGACTGTCGACGTGGCTGAATGGGGGCAGCAGCAGGGACGGGACTCAGCCAGTGCTACAGTGGGTAGAGGCGCAGGTGAGGCCACCATGGGAAGAGGTGACAGCGCTCTCACTCGCGACCAAAGGGTTGTGGTCAAAGTTTGAGAGACTGCGGCTGGCTGATGGCGTGCTACAGCGGGCATGGAAGGAGTCAGCTACGGGAGAGGAGAGGTGGCAGGTGGTGGTCCCAAAAGCATTGCGGGAGGCTGTGCTCCAGAGTACTCATGGCGGGGTGGGGACTGGACACTTTGGGGTCACAAAAACACTGCGCCGTCTCCGTCTGGGCTTCTACTGGGGGCAGCACAAGAGGGATGTGGAGGACTTTTGTCGCCGCTGTGACAACTGCACAGCGAGAAAGGGCCCCCCAGGCCGCTCTCATGCTCAGCTCCAACAGTTCCCAGTGGGGGCTCCCATGGAGAGGGTGGGAGTGGATGTAGTTGGGCCGTTCCCCACCACAGACAGTGGAAACCGCTGGGTGCTCACGGCCATGGACTATTTCACAAAATGGCCCGAGGCCTATGCTCTGCCTGACCAGGAGGCAGAGACCATCGTCGACGCCCTGACAGCGGGGATGTTCAGCAGGTTTGGAGCTGCAGAGTCCATCCACAGCGACCAGGGCAGAAACTTTGAGTCCCGTGTGTTCGCCACCATGTGTGAGAGGCTGGGTATGCACAAGACCCGCACTACTCCTCTCCATCCTCAAAGTGATGGCCTTGTAGAGCGCTTCAATAAAACGCTTGGACAGCAGCTGGCCATCGTCTCTTCCAAACACCAGCGTGACTGGGACAAGCACCTGCCTATGGTCCTCATGGCATGCCGCTCCGCTGTCCAAGACTCCACCTCCTGCACGCCTGCCCTCCTCATGCTGGGGAGAGAGATCCGCACCCCTGCGGAGATGGCGTTTGGTCGGCCCCTGGATAGCCCTCATGTTCCCCCGGGGCCGGAGTATGCCCGGAGACTCCAGGACCGCCTGGAGACAGCCCACACCTTCGCCAGAGAGCAGCTGGTGAATGCAGGTGTGAGGCAGAAGAGGAACTATGACGTGCACACCCGGGGAAGGCACTTTGTGGCTGGGGAGCTGGTCTGGGTCTACAGCCCGCTAAGGAAAAAAGGCAGATGCCCCAAGTTGGACAGTCACTGGGTGGGACCCTGCAGTGTCCTGGAGAGGGTAGGGGAGGTTGTTTACCGGGTGCAGCTTCCTCCCAGGGGGAGAAAGGTGGCACTGCACCGGGACAGGTTAGCCCCATACAGAGGGGCCTCTTCTCCCCAAACCCCAGGAACCCCCACAATTCCCCTCTCTGGCAATGCCATTCTCCAGGCACCCACCCCCAGGTGCCGCAGACAAGGCTCCAGACAGCCCACTCCCCCTGTCTCCCCCCCTGTGTCACCGCGTGGTTCCCCAGAGCCACGGACTGTATTACCCGTTCCCGCTTTCTTGTCCCCCATATCCCTGCCTTCATCCCCTGGTTCCCAGAGGGGCACTCTGCGACCATCACGGCCACGCAGGCAAAGGAGACCTCCGGGTCGCTTCAGAGACTTTGTTTGTTCCCTCGGGGACGAGGGACTTTGTGGTGGGGGGGCTGTGTAGCGACCCGCACAGACAGCTGTGTGTTATGTGTTAGGCTAGTAGGTGGTTGTGTTCGCGGGGTCCGACATGTCAGTCAACCTGCTATCTGCCAATCACGGGAATGTCTGGAATGTTCTGATGCCAGGCATCCTGGCGGTTGGCGGAGTGGCGTGGAGGGGGGTTGGGCAGGGGGATGGAGCATTGGAAGTTAAGACCAGGTTTTGCCTTTGTTCTCTCTCTTACGTCTGGGCTTCACAAGAGAAGGTCACGATTGGCTTGTGGGTTATCTTTCATTTATTTGGCGTGGGCTACGGCCAAACAGTAGCCTGTGTAAAGTTGGTTTAATAAACCGTCCATTCGTAAACTCAATCCTCTGTCTGGACAGTCGTTCTTTTATGATCTAGTCAGGTCATTACAATATCAATGCAATGAAAAGTATTTACCCCAGAGGAGAAATTACTTCCAATGTTAAAGTGGTAGCAATGCCTGATGATTAGCAGCCTGATTATGTGATAACAGATAACATTAACAGAATGTGAAGGGCAGCTTTTCACACTTCGATCATGAAGACACCAGTCCTAGATGCCAGTAGAAGAGAAGGCCTGCTAGACTTAAAAGGATAGTTGTCATGCCAAGCTGGGGCCTGAGGACTTGGCCTGTGTTTAAACAGGCCCCATTTTGGATACATTCATACAAGCTGCCCAATTTCTGATATTTTTCCAATAATTTGTATTTTGACTAGGGATGCACGATATATCGGAATCAGACGATATTAGCTAAAAATGCCAACGCCGGCCCCATGTCTAGTTTAACGCCGATGTGCAAAACCGATGCCAAAGCTGACGTGTATGCCTATATGAACGTAGGTAGAAGACGTAATGCCACGAAAAATACAGAGCTACACTAGAAAAGCAGAAAAATACAAAGCGCCCACTTCCAACAACTGTCGAGCAGTCATTTGAAAGAGAAAACTTCAGATACTCAAAAGGCGAAATCCATTAAAAACACCTAATTGATGGAATTCATTGCCCAACCGTTCTGTCGTGGATGACGTTGGCTTTCGTTGACTGGTCGAGCACCGGTACACACTACCAAGTAGGCGCTATTTTTCAGATGTTGCTCTACCGGAGTTACACAGTATTGTTGAAACACACATCCATGAGCTACTTGCTATGGGCGTCACTGCTATTAGCTTCACGACTGACATTTGGACCAGTGATGTCATCCCCATGAGCATGCTGAGTCTGACAGCACAGTGGGTCGACAAGGATTTCGTACTGAGGAAAGCCGTATTGCTCAAGACTGTGCTGATTCTCAAACCGCTGCTGCCATTTCAATGGCATTTGAGAACATGTTTGAAACATTCGCTCCATTCGAACAACTGACTCAAGAAATGAGCTCAACTGCGTTTACAGTAGAAAGTGAAGCCTTCTGTCACGGCACTGAAACGCCTGCTCAACAAAACTGCCGACATACCGTACGGTTGAAACTCTATTAGAGGCTGTGAACAAGCGACTCGGTGGCATTCTCTCTGAGCCTCCATTGTGTCGCCACCATACTCGATGCTGGGTACAAGGACCGCTACCTTGATGCAGACATGGTTTACATGAAACGTTACAAAGCTGGACAAGATGGAAAAGGACTGTGACAGTGCGCAACGAGGAAGAGGCGCCACGGACAGACAGAGCTGAAACTTGTATGATGAAATTGTGGTTGAGAATTAACAAAACAGCAAGTGAAAGAAATAGGTTTTGATTGTTTTATTGGTAAATGGGGACATGTAAATGGCAACAAAATAACTTTTTAGTCAATGTGTGTTTCAACTATTTAACTGTACTAGAATGCTTAAAAGATGCAAAAAAAAATGTATATCGGAATTGGGGGGTTTTTCGGCAAGGAAAATATTGTATATTGGTATCGTGCAAAAATGTAGTATCGAGTCATCCCTACTTTTGACCAATCACATCAGATCTTTTCACATCAGAGCTGATCTGATTGGTCAGAAGACCAATTAGAGGAAAAAGATCAGAATTGGTCTCCCTGTGTGAACGCAGCCTACAGCAGGTTGCAGCTTTTCATGACCTGTAGTCGAGTGTTACAAAAGAGAAGTGGAGAGTCAAATTGTCATTGTCTTTTTTTTTATTAAGTAAAAATTAGACATGAACACGTGCAGACTAAAAACCAGTGTAACAAATTCACCACGATCCTAAAAAGGTTCTGAAATCAAGAGTCTGCATTCAGCTGTAAAAAGATACAGCCTGTTTCTAGAGAAGCCCAGTAGTCCTTTGCAATCTGTACAGCACACTGCTTTAGATGAAACAAACAGAACTCGGTAGTCACTTCCTTCAGTCCACAAAGTCTTGAGGTCTTTCCTGAATTATTATTTTGTTTGTTGTCGCATTCATTCCTTCTTCCACTGAAGAGTCGCTTTTATAAATCAAAGCGTTGTCACTAAATCAGCAGTTTTAACCATCTTTACACTGTAAATATGTTGTCTCCAAGTCCAGCATTTACATGTCAATTAAAACAGGTTTGAAAAGGAGGATTGTGGGAAAGCAGAACACAAAACTGCATTAAGGAGTGGACTCCTCCTGCCCCTGGTTCAGCGGCGATGATGTCCGTGCCCTGAGTGTCCACCACTGCTGCTGCTATGGCGTTTGGTCTTGTGGGTGTGCGCCCTTTCTCGCTCTCGGTCGTACGACCTGGACCGCTCCCTCCTGTCTCCACGGTGATGTCCTCCCCCAGCCCCACCTCTCTCGTGCTTGTGCTTCTTGGCCGAAGAGAGGTCCGACGTACTGCGGTCTCTGTCCCGCTCCCTCCCCCTCTCCCGTTCCCTCTCTCCCTTGCTGGCAGAGCGCGACCTGGACCTCTTCCTCTTGTGAGCCCCTCCACCGCTGCTGCTATGACGACTCGATGGCTTGGGGTCGATGTTGCCATGGTGGCCGGGCTTTGGCTTGAGGTGTGGGAGGAGGAGGGGCGAGGACGGGTGGCGTCGGGGTGAGGGGCTGCGGCTGTGAGACCGACTGCGAGAACGAGAACTGTAGGTCCCAGAACGACTTCGCCGGCTGTTGTAACTGAAGAGAGTAAAGAAAAGAGTTAAGTTTTCAGTTGAATATTACTACATGCGAGTGTGACACTGGTTGTAAAATACTGGCTGTAAAGTACCGCAGTAAACGGGCTGTAAAGTACCGCAGTAAACGGGCTGTAAACGGGCTGTAAAGTACCGCAGTAAACGGGCTGTAAAGTACCGCAGTAAACGGGCTGTAAAGTACCGCAGTAAACGGGCTGTAAACGGGCTGTAAAGTACCGCAGTAAACGGGCTGTAAAGTACCGCAGTAAACGGGCTGTAAAGTACCGCAGTAAACGGGCTGTAAAGTACCGCAGTAAACGGGCTGTAAAGTACCGCAGTAAACGGGCTGTAAAGTACCGCAGTAAACGGGCTGTAAAGTACCGCAGTAAACGGGCTGTAAAGTACCGCAGTAAACGGGCTGTAAAGTACCGCAGTAAACGGGCTGTAAAGTACCGCAGTAAACGGGCTGTAAAGTACCGCAGTAAACGGGCTGTAAAGTACCGCAGTAAACGGGCTGTAAAGTACCGCAGTAAACGGGCTGTAAAGTACCGCAGTAAACGGGCTGTAAAGTACCGCAGTAAACGGGCTGTAAAGTACCGCAGTAAACGGGCTGTAAAGTACCGCAGTAAACGGGCTGTAAAGTACCGCAGTAAACGGGCTGTAAAGTACCGCAGTAAACGGGCTGTAAAGTACCGCAGTAAACGGGCTGTAAAGTACCGCAGTAAACGGGCTGTAAAGTACCGCAGTAAACGGGCTGTAAAGTACCGCAGTAAACGGGCTGTAAAGTACCGCAGTAAACGGGCTGTAAAGTACCGCAGTAAACGGGCTGTAAAGTACCGCAGTAAACGGGCTGTAAAGTACCGCAGTAAACGGGCTGTAAAGTACCGCAGTAAACGGGCTGTAAAGTACCGCAGTAAACGGGCTGTAAAGTACCGCAGTAAACTGGCTGTAAAGTACCGCAGTAAACGGGCTGTAAAGTACCGCAGTAAACTGGCTGTAAAGTATCGCAGTAAACGGGCTGTAAAGTACCGCAGTAAACGGGCTGTAAAGTACCGCAGTAAACGGGCTGTAAAGTACCGCAGTAAACGGGCTGTAAAGTACCGCAGTAAACTGGCTGTAAAGTACCGCAGTAAACGGTCTGTAAAGTACCGCAGTAAACTGGCTGTAAAGTATCGCAGTAAACGGGCTGTAAAGTACCGCAGTAAACGGGCTGTAAAGTACCGCAGTAAACGGGCTGTAAAGTACCGCAGTAAACGGGCTGTAAAGTACCGCAGTAAACGGGCTGTAAAGTACCGCAGTAAACGGGCTGTAAAGTACCGCAGTAAACGGGCTGTAAAGTACCGCAGTAAACGGGCTGTAAAGTACCGCAGTAAACGGGCTGTAAAGTACCGCAGTAAACTGGCTGTAAAGTATCGCAGTAAACGGGCTGTAAAGTATCGCAGTAAACGGGCTGTAAAGTACCGCAGTAAAGCAGACATAATGAATGAAGTACTAAAGTCTTACTGTCTGCGTGGGGAGCGTGATCGCGAGCGAGTTCTGGAACGAGATCCACTCCTGCTGTTCCTCCCAATCTTAGCCTCCTTCCTCAGCCTGACAGAGAGAAAGGAGAGATGAAACGTTCCATTTCCATTAGGGGTGTTTGCTTAAAATGAGAAAATATAGCCCTTTTCTTCCAAAACGAAAGGCCCTGCTGTGTTTAAGAGTAGTTAAAGAGCTGTGTGTGTTCCTCACCCGTTGTGTGGGCTCTTGGAGCCCTGGGCTCTGCTGTCTGGCTCTTTCTTTACAGGTTTGAGGGCCTGGGGGTTGGGCGATTTATCTTCCACCTTCACTATGTTGGGAGAACCTGGGGAACATATAACATGTCTTTAGACTGTGTGGTCCCAATTTAGAAATGGAATATTATTGTACTACTGTGTTAATAAAAAGAAAAAGGTACTTATCTATGATGACTTGACCACTTATTTAAATTGGACAGCTACGGTCAACTCGGGCCTTAAATTGACAGCTATGGAAAAGTAAACTCACAGGGTTTGGATCCGGGCGAGAAGCCTCCCAGGTTGGACAGAGCTGGGGTCCCATCAGGGTTTAACCCTTTAGCCTTCAGCTTGGCCTCCTGCAGAGACATCTTCCTCTTCTCCACCTCCTTCTCCAGGTGGTCATAGTCCGGCTGGTCGAGAGAGAGACAGAGAGGGGTTAACTTCTCTAGGGTAGGGGGCAGCATTCGGAATTTTGGATGAAAAGCATGCCCAAATTAAACTGCCTGCTTCTCCGGCCCAGAAGATATGATATGCATATAACTGGTAGATTTGGATAGAAAACACTCTAAAGTTTCCAAAACTGTTAAAATAGTGTCTGTGAGTATAACAGAACTGATTTGGCAGGCGAAAACCTGAGAAATCTATTTGGGAAGTAGTTTTTTGTGTGTGGGTTTTGTAGTTTTCTGTTTAATGCCATTACAGTATCCATTGACTTAGGACTCAAATTGCAGTTCCTATGCCTTCCACTAGATGTCAACCGTCTTTAGAAATTGTTTCAGGCTTGTATTCTGAAAAATGAGGAAGTAAGAGCAGTCTGAATGAGTGGTCCCTAAAGTGTCACAGAGCTTTTTCATGCGCGAGACCGAGAGAGTGCCTTTCTTGTTTACCTTTTATATTGACGACGATATTGTCCGGTTGAAATATTATCGATTATTTAGGCTAAAAACAACCTGCGGATTGAATATAAACATCGTTTGACATGTTTCTATGAACTTTACAGATACAATTTGGATTTTTTTCTGCCTGTTGACTGCGTTTGAGGTTGTGGATTACTGAAGAAAACGCGAACAAAACTGAGGTTTTTGGATATAAAGAGACTTTATCGAACAAAAGGAACATTTATTGAGTAAATTAATGTCCGCTGAGTGCAACCATAAGAAGATCATCAAAGGTAAGGGATTAATTTTATTTATATTTCTGACTTGTGTAACTGTTCTACTTGGCTGGTTACTGTTTGTTGAGTTGAGTTTGAGTTTATTTTTACAGGGACAGTGCACATTAATCAACGTTTCAGTAAAAGTGCCGGTTTTAGCCAGCCGGCTAATTTTCAACCGCAGTCCCTGGGCAGGTAATGTAATGATTTGTCTGCTGGGCTATGTTCTCAAATAAACGTAAGGTATGCTTTCGCCGTAAAGCATTTTAAAAATCTGACACCGTGGTTGGATTCACAAGAAGTTAATCTTTAAACCTATGTAAAATATGTTTTGTTTTCTGAATTTTTATAATGAGTATTTCTGTATTTGAATTTGGCGCCCAGCAGTTTCACTGGCTGTTGAAGAGATCTCACGTACCCAAGAGAGGTTAACCTGTTAAGGCTAGGGGGTGCTGTTGTCACTATTTATGGAAATCGTGTAATTTTTGAAACGGCTTCCTACAAACTTCTTGATCGTACAATATGCATATTATTATTATTATTGGATAGAAAACAGTCTATAGTTTCTATAGCCGTTGAAATTTTGTCTCTAAGTGGAACAGAACTCATTCTACAGCAATTTCCCTGACATGGAGTCAGATTTCACACATTTTGGCCCCTGTTCTGGAGTCAGTTTTAAGGCCACTGTTATTCCTATTAGTATACGGACACTGCTTACGTCTTCCCCTGGATGCCTTTACGTGATGACGCTTTGAATGGTATCGATTGCCCAATCACAGCCACTATAAATGAAAAAATCCTGTAGGTAGGACCTCTTTTCTAGGTGCGTCATGCGCGCGGAGGATACCGACCTACTGTTTTTCCTAGCATTAGTGTAGCCTGTTATATTTCTCCGGTCATATTTTTACTCGTTATAGGAGTTAAAAACATCATAAGGTAGTTAATTTAAAGCGTTTTATAGCAATTTATATCCGTTTAGTGCGATTTTGGGACATTTATTTCTGAGCCACTGTGAATCTCTGGGCACCGTTCCAGTTCATGCCGAACGCAATGTGCGTTTCTGCATGGCAAGAGGACAGCTTTCGACCAAAAGACGATTAGACCCAAGAAAGGATTCTTTGCCCAAGATTCTGATGGAAGAACAGCTCAAAGTAGGAACAATTTATTATGATAAATCGTGTTTCTGTCGAAAAATGTTAGTGGCTTAGGACGCCATCTTTTTTGACGTAGCTTCGCTTGGCGCAAACTGTATTGAAAAGTAAGGATAATTTAAAAAATGTAATTCCGCGATTGTATTAAGAATTAAATTGTCTATCAATCGCTGTCCACCCTATATTTTTTAGTCACGTTTATGAGTATTTATGTATACGACTAGATCACTGTCTAATATGGCGCACGGCATTTTCTGACCAGCTCGGCTACTTTTCTCATTGTATAACCACGATTTTGGTGGCTAAATATCCACATTTTCGAACAAACTGTATATGTATGTTGTAATATGATGTTACAGGAGTGTCATCTGAAGAATTCTGAGAAGGTTAGTGAAAAAATTAATATCTTTTGGCGATGTTTACGTTATCGCTCTCTTTGGCTAGAATCAATGCTGGGGTAACGTTTGCATATGTGGTATGCTAATATAACGATTTATTGTGTTTTCGCTGTAAGACACTTAGAAAATCTGAAATATTGTCTGTATTCACAGGATCTGTGTCTTTCGATTAGTGTATGCTGTGTATTTTTACGAAATGTTTTATGATTAGAAATTAGGTAAGACACGTTGCTCTATCTATTTATTCTAGTCGATTTGTGACGGTGGGTGCAATTGTAAACTGTGATATCTACCTGAAATATTCACATTTTTCTAACAAAACCTATCCTATACCATAAATATGTTATCAGACTGTCATCTGAGGAGGTTTTTTCTTGGTTAGTGGCTATCAATATCTTAGTTTAGCCGAATTGGTGATAGCTAGTGGTGTTGGTGGACAAAGAAAAAATGGTCTCTTTTGCTAAGGTGTTTACCTAATAGATTTACATATTGTGTCTTCCCTGTAAAACATTTTAAAAATCGGACATGTTGGCTGGATTCACACGATCTGTATCTTTCATTAGCTGTATTGGACTTGTTAATGTGTGAAAGTTAAATATTTAAAAAAAAAATTTTTTTTGAATTTCGCGCCCTGGCTTTTCAGTGGGGGGGGGGGGGGGGTGCCGCTAGCGGCACCCCAGTCCTAGACAGGTTAAGAAGGTACTGTGTGGTGGATTATGTTACAGCAGGAGGATGTATGGAGGGTTGCTAGAAGGTTCAGGGGATGATACGTACCTTCTTCCTGGTGTAGAGTTTGAGTGTGGTGATACAGATATCCTTGATCTCCTCCTCTGTGGCTCCAAACAGCAGGTACCAGTGAGGTCTGGATGGGAGAGGCATCTACAGACACACAGCACTTAGTTAATGGTGGTAAGCGTTGGATTACGAACCGAAAGGTTGCAAGATCGAATCCCTGAGCTGACAGGGTAAAAAGCTGTCGTTCTGCCCCCTTTAAAAAAAATTGTTTCACCTTTATTCACCCTGAACAAGGCAGTTAACCCACTGTTCCTAGGCCGTCATTGAATATAAGAATTTGTTCTTAACTGACTGGCCTAGTTAACTTCTTGTCAATAGGGGGGGCGCTGTTTTCACTTTGGAAAAAATCGTGCCCAAATTAAACTGCCTCGTACTCTATTCTAGATCATACAATATGCATATTATAATTACTACTATTGGATAGAAAACACTGAAGTTTCTAAAACGGTTTGAATTATATCTGTGAGTAAAACAACTCATTTGGCAGCAAACTTCCATACAGGAAGTGAAAAATCTGAAAACGAGGCTCTGTTTCAGGGCCTGCCTATTCAACTGGCTTTTATTTATCGATATGTATGCACTTCATACGCCTTCCACTAGATGTCAACAGGCAGTGGAAGGTGGAATGGGGTGTCTAGCTTGATCTGAGGTCGAATAAGAGCTTTTGGAGTGACAGGTCCAGTATTTTCTTTGTCTTCGAAGGCGCGCGGGGGAGCTCGACATTGTCTTCTGAAAAGCGTTCGGTATACAAGGCGAATATCTCCGGGTCTGATTTTATTTGATACATATGATAATAACATCATAAAGTAGGTTTTCAACCGAGTTTTATGTAGGTTTTTTCAACCGAGTTTTATCAGTTTATTCAACGTTTATTGGGACTTTTGGAGTTTTCCGTTCTTTGCGCCAAGAGAGGATGGGAATGTTAGCAACCTTGGCTAGCATTGTGGCGCGAATTCGACAGAAGAAATGGACATTCTAAAACCAAACAACGATTTATTCTGGAGCAAGGACTCCTTGTACAACATTCTGATGGAAGCTCAGCAAAAGTAAGAAAAAATTGATGATGTTATTTCGTATTTCTGTGTAAAATATTGACTCCTATTCTCCGCCGTGTTGGTGAGTGCTGTCTCACAATAACGCAAGCTGTATGTTATGGTAAAGTTATTTTTAAAAATCTAACACAGCGGTTGCATTAAGAACCAGTGTATCTTTCATTTGCCATACAACAAGTATTTTTATGTAAAGTTTATGATGCGTTCTTTGGTCAGATTAGGTGAGTGTCCAAAATATCTCCGGAGATTCTGGTGAATCGTTGCTACGTATTCACAATGTATAACCAGGATTTGTAGCTATAAATATGCACATTTTCGAACAAAACATAAATGTATTGTATAACATGATGTTATAAGACTGTCATCTGATGAAGTTGTCCAAAGGTTAGTGATTAATTTTATATCTATTGCTGGTTTTTGCGAAAGCTACCTTTGCGGTGAATAAATGCGTTTGTGTGTTTGACTATTGTGGTAAGCTAATATAATTCTATATTGTGTTTTCGCTGTAAAACACTTAAAAATCGGAAATATTGGCTGGATTCACAAGATGTTTATCTTTCATTTGCTGTACACCATGTATTTTTCATAAATGTTTTATGATGAGTATTTATGTATTTCACGTTGCTCTCTAATTATTCTGGCTGCTTTGGTGCTATTTTTGATGGTGGCTGCAATGTAAAACTATGATTTATACCTCAAATATGCACATTTTCGAACAAAACAAATGTATTGTATAACATGTTATAAGACTGTCATCTGATGAAGTTGTTTCTTGGTTAGTGACTCATTTTATCTCTATTTTGTCGGTTTTGTGAAAGCTACCTATGCGGTGGAAACATGGTGAAAATATGCGGTTGTGTGTTTGGCTATTGTGGTTAGCTAATAGAAATAGTGTTTTCGCTGTAAAACATTTTAAAAAATCGGAAATGATGGCTGGATTCACAAGATGTTTATCTTTCATTTGCTGTATTGGACTTGTGATTTCATGAAAATTATATGATATCCCTGTCCCGTTAGGCTAGGCTAGTCAGCTTTTTTGATGAGGAGGATCCCGGATCCGGGAGAGAGAAGCGGTAGAGGTTAAATAAAGGTAAAATAAAATAAAAAATGATACAAAATGTGGTCATTCACCAGGATGGGTAGGGAACGCTGGTTAAGAGACTCATCCTGTTACAGGAGAGATGTTGGGGGAAAAGTGGAAGACTAGAGATGGGGAGAAGACCAATCCAACGGTACCTGCAGAGCTCTGGCAGCCAGGTAGATGCAGGCACAGGCGATAGTTTCAGCTTGGAACCTCACAAACACATTGGTCCTGAGGCTGTCATTCATGTAGTTCCTACAAGACACAAGCAACATACAGAAACATAGCACCATCTCCTCCCAAACAGCCCATATCACAATGGTCTGGGCAGTCACCAGCTGGTTCTCAACAGCTACAGGGGTGCAGGTTTGTTCCAGCTTGACCATTAAATACTTGAACCATGTGTTAGTGCTGGGGTGAAACAAAAGCCTGCAAACTGTAGCTCTAGAGGACCACAGTTGGTGACCACACCAATAAAGACAGTTATTAATCTGAAATAGTAATAGGCTAACGGTATGGAGACTCTAGTTTATCTTTGTCCTGCTACCTCTCTCTCTCTCTCTCTCAGGTGCATCCATGTTGGTGTTGAGCTGGACATGCAGCGTCACAGATGAAAGCTTGTACACAGGACGGTGCAGACGGGGCTAGAGCCCACAGCTCCTTACCGTAACAATATGATGTCCAAAGAAATTAAAACCACTCAAGTACTATTTCAGAGGTGGACATGCGTCCTACTATTCAAAATGTCTTTAGAAAGTGCACATGCAAACTGAAGGTGAATGCAGAGCAGACCGAGGTGATCAGAGATATACTGCAGCCCTTTAGTAGAATGCAGCCATAGAGGCAACAACTCATCTCTTGGCTGAGAGGAGAGATGGAAGATTCCCTTAACCACAGCTCAAGGATGAGATTGGACAGGTCAGACAAGAGCTGTGGGATGGGATGGCATGCTGCACTCTAGTTAAGATATCATCTCTATGTAGCTTTCAACTTGAACTCCCATCAAAAGGCCTACACAATGCTGTTATGTCAGATAACAGGGTTGAAGTTGTGTTTAAAGTGGGATTCTAATTGCAGCTAGTTGTCGGAGTTTCAGTGACCCTGACAAGGCTATAGCTCAGGCAAGACATGGAAACATCTGACCGACAGACAATGGACATTTCTGACTGATGGTTTTGCCATCTAGCGAGCAGTCAGACAGACAAACTGAAACAGAAAGATGGGCGGGGTTGACAGAACAGAACACTGCTGGTAGAACCCCTACCCACCCAAAACATGTCCCCTTCAGGATTTAATGGAAGCTGGAGCTGATATGCAAAACCTAGCTTTACTGACAACTAAAAATAAACACATTGAAATCTAAACTGGGCTTCTCTGAATAGTCTGACTACATTTAGCCACTCCGAGCCAGTCCTGGAGTGTGACTGGCATAGGGCGGCGCACAATTGGCCCAGCGTTGTCCGTGTTAAGGGAGGCTTTGGCCAGGGTAGGCAGTCATTGAATTTGTTCTTAACTGACTTGCCTAGTTAAATAAAAGGTTCAATAAATTTAAAAAAAGTTGTCTGTCATATGATTTCAGATCAATCAAACAATATTCAGAAAACCAGCTCACACAGGGGTCCCCCAGAACAGGCTTCCCTAGACTTGCTGAGGGTTTGAACTTTGGACTGGTGGACTACTGATAGATTACTGCAAAAAGTGGCCAGTGGATATTGATGGGTGGCGAGACAGGTCCTTGGAGACAAAGCCTGAGCAGGATCAGCCTGTAAGACATGCCTGGAGACCACGTCAGTTTGGGAAAATCAAATAGACAGTTCAACAGTACACTTTAACTACTGCATCAAAAAGGCATACCCAGAAAACGGTTGAGTCAAAAAAAATACTTCAGGATATGTTTACTTCAAATCTAGAGCAAGTAAACTAGAAAAAAATTAAAGTAGAATGCAATAGTTAACTATATAGCTATCTAGAAAAAAATTATACAAATTTAACCTAGGAAGCAAAACCCCAAAAATACAAATCCTTCTGGACACCCCAAGAGAAAACAAGACGATGTCGGCAGTTGGGAAAGGCCCGCCCCCTTCAGTGAATCTCGGCAGAGAGCTCTCACTGGATTGGCTGTCTCCGAGAAGGGCAGCCAGCCAATGGGGGCGCTCCTGAGGTCATGTGGTTGGAGGAGCAGAGTTCAGAGGTTCTTTATGAGACTTACCAGCATGGACTACCCTTTAATCAAAGAGTAGAGAGAAAGGACAAAGTTAAACTGAGTTCCCTGGGCACCAGAATCATAGACTAGAAATAGCCATGCATGGACAAGAGGAAAACAAACAGGTCTCAATAAGACACTAATGAATCCATCAGAGAATAGAGGTTACAGAGGGTGGAGGCAGACTGTAATACAGCAGGTGTTTGTGACGTAGGGCACTGGGTTAGTTAGGGTACAGGCCATGTACTTACCAGGCGGTCTGGACCAGAGTCTGGTTCTTCTCACATTCCAGGACTTGCAGGTACATGACGATGATCTGGAAGAAGACAGTTGATATTATGCAATAATCAACACGGTTTCACAATCCCCAGGTGTGGCAGAATGCCAACCACCAGCCTGTACTGAGAAGAGAATGTTCTAGAACACCACAACTACAGCTGTCATGTGCGTCACACAAACTATCACAGCCTTAATTGTAGTAGTGTTAGTGTAGTCTAATAGGTTGGCCTAATGCTAGTATTGAGAAATGTAGTTGTGACTTGAGAAAGAATAGCAGCGGCTGGGTCTACAGTTGAACTGTATGTGTATTCTGAGCGATGTAACTGGGACTCACCTTGTGCGGATGCTTGACGTGTACACAGAAGCCCAGCTCCTTCAGGATTCTCCGCTCAGCTTTGATCACTTGGTTTTTGGTATTAATGTAGTTCTGATCAAGAATCAATGAACTTGCACTCCTGCTTTACAAAAGAATGAAAATAACCAAAAATGTTTCCCCCCCCTCAAAAAACAGAAAGAAAGCACCCTTCTGCTTTCTTTGACTGGTTCTCTTTCCCCCTTCAACCAACTAAAAGCAACAGGCCCAAATGGTTTATTTTTAGGGGGTTTGACTCCTGTGATTTCAGTGGAAGCTTTTGAGTTACACTGAACCATGTCTACCTCAAGTCACCATGGATCACAGCTTTCACAGAAACATCACCAAACCAGATGGTAAAAACCTGGACTACCCGTTCAGTTCTTCCCCTTGTAATGGAATAACCTGGACTACCCGTTCAGTTCTTCCCCTTGTAATGGAATAACCCGGACTACCCGTTCAGTTCTTCCCCTTGTAATGGAATAACCTGGACTACCCGTTCAGTTCTTCCCCTTGTAATGGAATAACCTGGACTACCCGTTCAGTTCTTCCCCTTGTAATGGAATAACCTGGACTACCCGTTCAGTTCTTCCCCTTGTAATGGAATAACCTGGACTACCCGTTCAGTTCTTCCCCTTGTAATGGAATAACCCGGACTACCCGTTCAGTTCTTCCCCTTGTAATGGAATAACCCGGACTACCCGTTCAGTTCTTCCCCTTGTAATGGAATAACCCGGACTACCCGTTCAGTTCTTCCCCTTGTAATGGAATAACCCGGACTACCCGTTTAGTTATTCCCCTTGTAATGGAATAACCCGGACTACCCGTTCAGTTCTTCCCCTTGTAATGGAATAACCCGGACTACCCGTTCAGTTCTTCCCCTTGTAATGGAATAACCCGGACTACCCGTTTAGTTATTCCCCTTGTAATGGAATAACCCGGACTACCCGTTTAGTTATTCCCCTTGTAATGGAATAACCCGGACTACCCGTTTAGTTATTCCCCTTGTAATGGAATAACCCGGACTACCCGTTTAGTTATTCCCCTTGTAATGGAATAACCCGGACTACCCGTTTAGTTATTCCCCTTGTAATGGAATAACCCGGACTACCCGTTTAGTTATTCCCCTTGTAATGGAATAACCCGGACTACCCGTTTAGTTATTCCCCTTGTAATGGAATAACCCGGACTACCCGTTTAGTTATTCCCCTTGTAATGGAATAACCTGGACTACCCTGACTTCAGTCACAGTCACCCAACTAAGAAGCCTTACAAGCAAAACATGCACTTTCACCATGTTATGGAAAGAAAATACTTCAGGTACGGCCTACATTACGATTACTTACAAAACACGTACTTAAAACACTATTTGTAAGGAAATGGACTAACGGATTTTGGTCATCACCGTCTATAGACTCATATTGTGTGTAAAAACAGATGTTGATGTATACTTTACTTAACCAGGAAGTCACATTGAGATCGCCATCTCTTTTTCAAGTGAACCCTGATTACAGAAAGCGCTACACTAGGAAGTAAAGGACCCCATCATCTCTGTTAACCCAGATAAATAAAAACCAGTGCACTAACGCAGCACACATCTCACGATCCATTCAAAACGGGCAGATCAGTCTACAGGAGATTAAGGTCGCCACATCAGAAATGCAAGAGTGGTAGCATTTTTATATGGTCCTCTGATATGACAAGGTAGCAACATGACCGTACCCATCTAGTCCTCTGATATGACAAGGTAGCAACATGACCGTACCCATCTAGTCCTCTGATATGACAAGGTAGCAGCATGACCGTACCCATCTAGTCCTCTGATATGACAAGGTAGCAACATGGCCGTACCCATCTAGTCCTCTGATATGACAAGGTAGCAGCATGACGTACCCATCTAGTCCTCTGATATGACAAGGTAGCAACATGACCGTACCCATCTAGTCCTCTGATATGACAAGGTAGCAACATGACCGTACCCATCTAGTCCTCTGATATGACAAGGTAGGAACATGACCGTACCCATCTAGTCCTCTGATATGACAAGGTAGCAGCATGACGTACCCATCTAGTCCTCTGATATGACAAGGTAGCAACATGACCGTACCCATCTAGTCCTCTGATATGACAAGGTAGCAACATGACCGTACCCATCTAGTCCTCTGATATGACAAGGTAGCAACATGACCGTACCCATCTAGTCCTCTGATATGACAAGGTAGCAGCATGACGTACCCATCTTGTCCTCTGATATGACATGGGAGTAACAGAACTTAATACATTTTCTAACTGAACAGTTAGCAGATCAAACATGACCAAAGTTGCTATTAAAACGTGCATGTCATGGCAGTCTACATTGTCTTTACAAAAGCAAGTTTGTATTTACTAATTTCCTTACTTCAGTGGTAGTCTAGCCAGGATGACATGAACAGTTAATGTTTCCAAGCTACTACACAAGCTGCAGATGTAATGGGTTATATCTACTCCAAACCCTGACTGTTCAGTTTAGCATACCATGGTAAATTTCCAAGACAAAAACGGTTTCCTCCAAACAAACCTCTAAAAAGAGCCTGGAAAGCCCTGCTTATGTCCATCAATTACAGGTGATGTATTCTCATTAAAACTCAACCCACCCACCTCTTAAATGTATTACATCTCCTCAATATTAAATCTAGATAGGAAACTAATGCATGTGAACAATTGTGCAAATGTTCTAAGGGGGAAAAGAAAAAAAGTGATATTTCTGTAAAAGCCATGAATGCCATTTGGTGAATGAGGGAGGTTGCTCTGTAGTACACACAGTATGTAGTGTTGAGCTACGTTACCAGAGGGTCCGCAAACACCAAAAGCTTAGACTGAGACAAAGGAGTCCAAGGCTCCCAGCCTAGGACCTGCGGCCAACCTGTCCTCCCCGATCCCAGTGCACCGCAGTGACTCACACCACGGGCGTCTCCCAGGGGAGGGGGGGGTGACACCTCGCTCATGGTTGTCATGCCGACTGCTTCATCTCTACGTACCATTCCACATCACCCAGGCTTTGGTAAATGTAGCTGGTCGCTGTTAGTTGGTTGCAAGGGAAAAGAGAACCCAAGTTAATACCACAGCCTTAGAATTGGAACTGAACAGATTATTCTGGTCAAAGACACACTTGTCTAGCAGTGTGTCCTGTCTTCTGGTGCCTAGTAGTTCTCTCTTGGCAACCAACAGTTTAGGTTAGAGGTGCTAATGTATCACCTTTCACTGATCTACTTGTCTATGTATGTAGCTGTGAATATAATGTTGTAACTACCATTGATCAGAGATGAGGAAACTGAAACGTTTTAGAGTATGGTTTAGAGAGCATGGATCAACAGAAGGGCATTTTTTCACATTCATACATCAGAGCATCATCATACAAGATACGTAAAACATAGTTACTAATTAATATAATGCAAGATGAATATACTTGCATTTTTCACAAATGGTTAACATACAATTAAAAGAGATGTAAGAGCGACAGAAACAAAGGATAGTTTCTATATGGATGCTTACCTTTTGCCTCTATGACTCTGTTTTAAATGGTGAAAAACATTGATGACGTCTCTGAATCGTCGTGGCGCTTCCTCGATCTTGGAAGCCAAGTTGACACAGGCCATTGCAACAATCTGGGGACACAAGAATAACAAGGTTTACAGTATGTTGCTAGATGTGGTTAGCTAGCAAAACACTAACATTACTCTGAGGCGTTGCAATGATAACGTCACCTAAAGTGACTAGCTAGCTGCAATGACTATGAAATTGTTTCAAAAACAGGCCTGGTTACGTGCCACAAACCAGTTACGCTACTGTAAATTACAATATGGCCGCCAACGTAAACGCTCTCTACACACACACACACACCACCCGGTGCCGTTGCTAAACTAGCTAATGTTGTACTGCTAATTTTCCGAGAAAGACAACTTGGCTTACCTCAAAACTGTGTTTGACAAATGATTTTGAGTAGAAAAAACGATGAAAAAGAACTTGACCCGTAGCCATTGCCACCTGTAATGTAAAGAACAATAAATTAATACGACAGTTCTATGTAACGTTAAATGGAATTCAAAAATAGATATCCGCCATTTTGTTCTTGTCATCCCACCGCCACGGATGTCATCCCGCTGTCGTTAGTAAAGCGCAGCACGCGTTTAAATCAACGACTTATTCAAATAAGTTACATTTGTGACTGATAATTGCGCTAAATAATACCGTTATACACATGATTCGACAAATTTACCAAATTAGATTATGCTAATAAATAAGTTAGTTAGCTAACTAGCTAGCTGTGAGCTAACGTTAGCCTTGGCTTGGGCATTTCCCGGCCTTGCTTGGCCTTATTTTGACGGGTTATATAAACAAAGATGCGAGTTATTAAACAACACCAGCTATAGTACTCCTGTTTTCTATAAGATGACGGTACTGGATGTTTATTTTGAATGTTTACCTGTGGCAAGCGTAGAAGAATACCAGCCGATTGAATTAGCTCGCAACCCAGGATACGGAGGTCGGTCTCTGTGTGCAGGTCGAGGCCATCGAGCATAGACGGGGTTGGCTGAAGCCTTTCCTCTGGTATAAGAGAGTTGCTGATAGTGAGGTAAACTTCAGAATAAACTCTGTCACCGATAAGGATCCCATCACTGTTCGTGGATGTGTTAGGGACAGCGGAGAGGGGACCAGCGGCCATCTTCGTCACAAATGAAAGCAGTAAACGACACAACAACGCGGCAGAGACAGCTTCAACCACCGAGGAAAGGAAGGAGCAGAGCAAATCGATGACGTCAGCGCACGGTCGAACTACGAACAGTGTACATACGCGGGACTTTATGTGACAATAAGTAAATAGTTCCAAGCAATCATACATTTTGCTGAAGTGCCTTTACGGCTTTTTTACACGATAGGCTATACTATTGGTCATATAATTGTGAATACATTTTGATATATAATACCATGGGAATGGGTGATGCAAGGGACAATTAGCAAGCTTTTGGGAACTGTCTGGAATTTCCCAATGACGATAATTCTGGGAACTCTTTCTTTGTACAGCGTTGGAACATATCCATCCGCCGTCATACACTGCAACGATGTATCAAAAGGCAGCAGGTCTGAGACTTCCGTCCCTTTCCTTGCATGATAGCAGTCAGACAGAACAGTGCTTCCGCTTAGCGCTCTCACCAGTGAATCCTGTGTGGTTCTTAGTGAATAAACTGCAGTAGAACCACAAATTGAAACGTCTTTGTTAGAACATTTGACGTGCGGGTAGTCAGTTCTAGAGTCGTTCCATGTAATTTCAGCAAGCCATGACACCCACCATCTCAGATTGTTTTGAAATTGTTGATGTAGTTAGTAACAGATATGATTTGCATTCCTGAAACATTTAGTTGAAATATACTTTTATCTCTGAACAATGAAGCTAATTGATAGCACCCAAATTGGCCATTTTAATTTATAGGATTCAGATAATATTCAATAAATATAATACCTAACATCCGGTTTGGATCAAACTTCTTGCTACCAATGAGTAAGACATGAGGAATCCCCCCCCCCCCCCCCCCCCCCCCCCCCCCTACATTTCAAAAGCTACCTACAGACCCCCACACCTCATGCCAATCCAACCCCAGCAACCAGTATCAGTTCTCTATGTTAGACAAGTAGTATGAAGTTAAAGCTGGGAATATTGCTTCTCCATACTATGTAATGTATTCCCTGTAAATCTGGTGATGTTTTTTCATCCCTGTTCAGAGAAATTAGTCACTGAAGTTGCTGCATTATTTTGACCACTAAATTAGTCACTGAAGTTGCTGCATTATTTTGACCACTAAATTAGTCACTGAAGTTGCTTGTACGTTTTGACCACTAGATACTGCTGTTCCTGCTATACCCCCACACTTTTAAAAATCAATTTTGCTGGTCTCTTGTGTTTATTAAATAGATCCCAACATTTCCTTTGCAACTTTGGGTAGAAAACCAATAGATTTAGCATGATGACAATAAATGGTGTGATCATCCTCACAATTCAAACCAGTCCTCCATGCAAGAAGTACAGTGTTAGTGTATTTAGCTGATTGCAGTCCGCCGTGGTGCAGACACCATCTAAAGGGAAAAGTATAGAGTATATCAGATCACAGCATACATCCCTGCCCTCTCACGTCTCTTTCTCTCTCTCTCACATCTCCATCTCTCCCTCTCACATCTCTGTCTCTCTCACATCTATCTCTCTCACATATCTTTCTCTCTCCCTCTGACATCTCTTTTTCTCCCTCTCAAGTCTCTCTCTCTCTCACCTCTCTCTCTCTCGCACACACACACACACACACACACACACACACACACACACACACACACACACACACACACACACACACACACACACACACACACACACACACACACACACACACACACACACACACACACACACCACTAAGATTAGGTAGAGTAAACTCCATGCTGTTTTCCACTTTTCATTTCCATGCCTTATTGTTGGTTATGTGGAGTGTGAGTTGGCAACTTGGCTGTAATGCTGTGTGGGTGCGTAGGTGGGTAGACAAGTATCTTCCCAATCTGCCTTTGTACTGCTATCCATCTCCAGGAACATACAGGCTGAAATAAACAGATTATTCATTCAACAGATTGTTCTCATTGAACAGCTAAGTGGAGATAGAACGTTCCTCCATGCACATCCATTTAGCTGTCAGGGGTTGGCAGGTTCCTCACAGCTTCCATCAGAAGACGCACAAGGTGTTCTTTCTTCTCAGCCAGAAGCAGTTAGAGAGGTGTTGTTTGCACCTTCCATGGGAGATCTGTAATGTTGGTATTTAAACTGCGACCACAGCCGAACGGAACAGAGCTGTCTGGGCATGTTTTAAAGTATATCTACTCCTATCAGTTTTTTAAGTTCTCCTGACGGTTTCCTCCTTACTTTTCTATCATCAGATGTCTCGTAGAATCACAGGGGAAAAGAGAGAAAAAGTATAGATTCACTGGAGAAAATCCATAATCCTATGCAATGCCTTTGAGGTGTAGATGGTTACCATTTACTGATGGATGTGGTAATTATTCAGGTATTCCCCTGACAGACAGACTGTTTACCTTTACCAGCTGGTTACCTTTTCAGTTTATTTTTTCATTTATTTATGAGTGTTTTGTATAACCAGTTGAGAGCTGTAATCTACTATAGTACGAGAGGCCTGCCCTATATCTTAGCCCTATCTTATAGCTCTATATCTTAACCCTATATCTTAGCCCTATATCTTAACCCTATATCTTAGCCCTATATCATAGCCCTATATCTTAACCCTATATCATAACCCTATATCATAGCCCTATATCATAACTCTGGATATTAGAAGTCAACAGGTAGCACAGAGGTTGCTCTGCCAATGTATGATGAAAATCAATCTGACAGCTTGACAGAAGGAATGACAGCCATTTTGTTCTTCAAGCACAATGCTTCTACGATGACAGTTGGACACAGAATTCTCCAATCGTCTCACACATCAGCAATATTGGGCCGGGGCCCCAATGTCAATGCTCAGGCAAAAACTAACAGAAGCAATACTATATAATTCTAATGCTAATGGTGAGCTGCAGGACAGGGATAGTAGAGGGATAGTAGACAGTAGAGGGCGACAGAGTACAGAAGATGGATGAATGTGCAGCCAGGTCACCCGTGATACAAATCAGTATTAGAAGTCCATCCATGCCTGAGGACAAATCAGTATTAGAAGTCCATCCATGCCTGAGGACGTCAGTAGATGACGTGGATACCGGCCACTAGGGGCAACAGTGAGTGCTGTTCCCTTCAAGTAGGTTTCTGTTTTGCTAGGGTGTTATGGATGAGGATGATGTGCTGGGGTGTTATGGATGAGGATGATGTGCTGGGGTGTTATGGATGAGGATGATGTGCTGGGGTGTTATGGATGAGGATGGTGTTCTGGGGTGTTATGGATGAGGATGGTGTTCTGGGGTGTTATGGATGAGGATGGTGTTCTGGGGTGTTATGGATGAGGATGGTGTTCTGGGGTGTTATGGAGGAGGATGGTGTTCTGGGGTGTTATGGATGAGGATGGTGTTCTGGGGTGTTATGGATGAGGATGGTGTTCTGGATGAGGATGGTGTTCTGGGGTGTTATGGATGAGGATGATGTGCTGGGGTGTTATGGATGAGGATGGTGTTCTGGGGTGTTATGGATGAGGATGGTGTTCTGGGGTGTTATGGATGAGGATGGTGTTCTGGGGTGTTATGGATGAGGATGGTGTTCTGGGGTGTTATGGATGAGGATGGTGTTCTGGGGTGTTATGGATGAGGGTGATGTGCTGGGGTGTTATGGATGAGGACGGTGTTCTGGGGTGTTATGGATAAGGATGATGTGCTGGGGTGTTATGGATGAGGATGATGTGCCGGGGTGTTATGGATGAGGATGATGTGCTGGGGTGTTATGGATGAGGATGATGTGCTGGGGTGTTATGGATGAGGATGATGTGCTGGGGTGTTATGGATGAGGATGATGTGCTGGGGTGTTATGGATGAGGATGGTGTTCTGGGGTGTTATGGATGAGGATGGTGTTCTGGGATGTTATGGATGAGGATGGTGTTCTGGGATGTTATGGATGAGGATGGTGTTCTGGGGTGTTATGGATGAGGATGGTGTTCTGGGGTGTTATGGATGAGGATGATGTGCTGGGGTGTTATGGATGAGGGTGGTGGATGGTTGAAGTCATCTGCCTCCGGTACAACATGTTGCATGTTTAAATCCAGTGACAGAAAGTTGTTTTCAAGATTTGTGTTTTAAGCCCAAACCTTAACCCTTAAGGGATGGCAGATGGGGGTAAGCATCTGCCTCTGGTGCAAAAGGTTGCATGTTTGAATCCAGTGACAGAAAGCTATTTTTGTTTTAAGCCTATCCCAAACCTTAACCCTTACCTTAACCATTCAGTGTTAATGCCTAAGCTTAACCTTAAACACATTGAAATTTGATTCTAATTCTGACGCGAGACTGTGAGATCTGGTTGGAATGTGAGGACAGCGCTGCGTGCCTGCATAGCGCATAGCACATCACACACACACACGCTTGTTTGTATGTAGTGGGAACCCAGAGCGGTGACCTTGGATGGTAGCCCTGTGCTGGTCTGACGTTGTACAGCTGTGTGTGTAGTTCAGTGGGTGTTAGTTGTGTGTGTGTGTGTGTGTGTCTGGGAGCCATGTTCTGGCCTGACATTGTCCAGCTGTGCATATTGTTTAATGGGCGGGTGTGCGGTTACTAAGGTTACGCACTGCTGTATGAGTATGTGACGTTGCATGGGTTATGTACGTATGTGTGGTTACTAAGGTGGACGCGTCTCCAACAGTGGTTGCCCTGTTATTAGGACACAGCAGCTGTAGAGGCGAGGAGCTGAGCTACAGCACACACACACACACACACACACACACACACACACACACACACACACACACACACACACACACACACACACACACACACACACACACACACACACACACACACACACACACACACACACACACACACACACACAAATCCAAGTGACATACACCCAATAAGTTTATTATGCAGTATTCACAATCACACACTCTTAAGCGACATGCTACAGAGGTTTTATTGTCGTTAACCAACACCTACACAACCTCACACACTTACAGCGTCACCACGGTGAATACTGAGCATTCTTTCTCTGGTTGCCTGGGTGACACTGATTATGGGTGAGTAAAGGCTCATGGGACGGCGAATTCCACAATGGCCACAAAGACGTAGGGGAGCAGCGGTTAGGGACTCCCTGATGACGAACAAGGGTTTAGTCACACACACACACACATACGCATAGACACACACATCACTCCCTCACAAGTGTGTAGGCGGAATCAACTCTCAACACACTTAAATTCCCTATTGACACATGCGCATGCCTGTTCTGCAATGACAATAGCATATGAAAACACACACACAGAGCGCCTCACTTCTTCAACTGTGTTGAGGCACTAAGGGACTACGTTATTTATAATGAGGATAGCTGGAGAATAAAACGGAAGGCCCTCCCTTCACTAAAATATATTTTTACCCGATCCCCCCTGAACACTTGAAAAAATACAAGTAACCCTGCCATATGTCCAAAATAATAATGAAAACCTGAAGTGGATAGCAGAGAACAGGTATACATACCGTTTACCCTCACTCTTAGGACAGACCAGAGCCTTTAGAAACGGTTCTTTGTTTTTTAAGCATTACATGGCAAAGTATCCAGACGGTTGTGGAGTCGTAGACCACCGTGGACAAGGGGGTATCTCTATCGCTACAGGCTGTTTCGCAAGCCGGCCGTGACCGGGAGACCCATGAGGCTGCGCACAATTGGCACAGCGTCGTCTGGGTTAGGGGAGGTTTTGGCAGGCCGGGATTTCCTTGTGCCATCGCGCTCTAGTGACTCCTTGTGGCGGGCCGGGCGAATGCACGCTGACTTCGGTTACTAGTTGTACGGTGGTTTCCCGACACATTGGTGCGGCTGGTTTCCAGGTTAAGTGAGCAGTGTGTCAAGACACAGTGCGGCTTGGCAGGGTCGTGTTTCGGAGGACGCATGGCTCTCGACCTTCGCCTCTCCCGAGTCCGTACGGGAGTTGCAGCGATGGGACTGTAACGACAAAAAATGGCCTTTATTAACGCATTTCAGGCAATTCTACGTCATTTGACATGACTGGGGTCAAGCATAATGTTTTCCAATACCACAACAGAGCATGACAATGAAGGAGCGCATGCCATTGCACCGGAGACATTATTATTTCTATAAAGGCTATTGTTAAATAAGAGGATAGTCGAAGTTTGGAACAGTGTTATCAACTGTAAAAATGTTGCGTAAACACAGCAGCCGCATATCATTAGGTAGATCTGTATGCACTTGTAACTTTTTTTCCTTTGGGAAACTATACTTTTCTAATTTATTTTATTTTATTCCATGACATTTTTGTTAGAAAATAGATGTTTATTGACTGTGATTAGGGCATGGGAATATAAGAGCATCTGCTCGGCCAAATGAACAAACCAGGCATGCATAGCTCACCACACGATCCTCAAACCAAAGACTGGCCAAACAAACTTATGTTTCTAAAAGGGAATTCAAAGGCACTGTAGAATGACTACAGACTAATAAGATATTTTTCATGTCATTGTTATTTAATTCTATTAAATAATTATTTAACATTTCATTTTATACACCCTAAATGCGAAATGTATCGGCTCCTGCCAGCTTCTAGTGTGTTACAAACGCTTCACGATTTATTTCTTAAATGGCAGGCTATATCCTTTAAATAATAATAACATAACTTAAATAATTAATTCTTAGGCTACCTGGCGCGCTCCTCACTGATTTAGAGTTAGTATGTTGTTTAATAGCCTGTTGAAATGTTGAACGTCAATTGATAGTGACAGAATCACACACTACTCCCCAAGCAAAGTAAATGTTGTGTCTCCCCGGCTATAGAAGGTTGTAGCGCAGCCACTGAATGTCATAGAGACAGACCAAAGATATCCCATAAAGCTTTGCTCACTAAAGCGTCATTATAGATCACTTTATATAATTAGTCCCATTTAATTGTTTTCAAAATATTAAGCTTACATTTTCCTTAACAAAAGACACAATACCCTCACATACCCTCAAACACCCTCACATACCCTCACAATACCCTCACACACCCCCTCACATACACCCTCAATTCGAGCCCTGGTTTTAACTTAACACACCAAGCCCTTCACTAACACCAGGATATTTAAGGAGTGTATGGTGACTGAAGGAATTGGCTGACAAAATCGATGGATAGTTAGACAATCATTTATTAAGTCAAACAGGTAAGCATACTTCTTATTTTTTGAATTGGAAGAAATAGGCTCCAACACAAAGCCCTAGTGTTGTTATTAGCCTAAAGTCAAAATCAGATGAAGACTGTTCAAATGAACTGGACCTTCTCGAGTTAAGCATTAGCCTTCGTAGTAATGTAAGTTAAGTAAATTACTCAAATATGATTTATTGTGAGGTCAATAACTGATAAATGGCTTCATTATGGGCAACAAAACATATTGTTTTTATTCAAATCAATTATAGCAGTAGCAAGCTTACCTTCTGTTTTCTAGCCTGGCGTATAGGAGTATTAGGCGACTATCCGAAAGGTTGCTAGATCGAATCCCCGAGCAGACAACGTAAAAATCTGTTGTTCTGCCCCTGAGCAAGGCAGTTAACCCACTGTTCCCCGGGCGACGAAGACGTGGATGTGGATTAAGGCAGCACCTCTCTGTTTCAGAGGGGGTAAACGCAGAAGACACATTTGAATGTATTCAGTTGTACAACTGATTAGGTATTCTCATCTTCACGCTCTCCCTCTCAAACTGAACAGGACATTAATTAGCCTAGTCCGCACGCACAGATATTGCAATTATTTTGGAGGAAGCCTTTGACTCGCTTACTGAAGTGCCACCATACACAGCACAGCCATTGGTCAGCAGGGGTTTCCTCAGCCAGAGCAGGCCAGGGCTCATGATTGGTGTAGCCTATCCATTGCAGTGTAATGCAGTGTAGCCAGGTTTTACACCATCCCAGCAACGTAAAAACTCGGGAAGAAAGTACATTTTCTAAGCAATATAACTGTGTCCTTCTCTGAGCGTGCTCTTCGTATAGACTAGGCCTATAACCTATAGTATAGGTAATGGATCATTTGATTGCGACCACACTAGGCACAGTTGATATTGCGTGCCCAGCAGAGAATCAGGGATGAGGGGCAGCATCGGTCACACATCGAGATATAATAAGCAAATAAACACTGAGCAATATGACATTTAATCAATTACAAATGACATGACCCTCCCCTGGACTAAATGACAAACACTCAACACTCCCCCTGACTGAAATTGAAATAGCATGACCCTCCCCCATTTTCCTCTGGGTAACAAGTGTGTACATTTCGACCGCTCCCTAAGCAGGCCTTAGTGACTAAGGTGACTAGTGACTAATTCCTTCCTTGTAGGACTGCCCCAGTATGGGAACAGCAGTGTCCATTCACACTGCATACCTCTCCCTCACTGAGACATGGTCACCAAAAACAAACGTACATACAAGGCCACCCATTACATACCCACAATCACAGGAAGAAAAGGAGACTGGCAGAGAGAGGGTGGAAGGAAGAGACATAGATGGGGGCAGAAAGGTAGTGTGAGAGAGAGAGAGGAGAGAGAGAGAGAGAGAGAGTAGAGAGAGAGAGAGAGCGTAGACAGAGAGAGAGCGTAGACAGAGAGAGAGCGTAGACAGAGAGAGAGCGTAGACAGAGAGAGAGAGAGAGAGTAGAGAGAGAGAGAGAGCGTAGACAGAGAGAGAGCGAGAGAGAGAGAGAGAGTAGAGAGAGAGTAGAGAGAGAGAGAGAGCGTAGACAGAGAGAGAGAGAGAGAGAGCGTAGACAGAGAGAGAGAGAGAGAGAGAGAGAGAGAGAGAGTAGAGAGAGAGAGTAGAGAGAGAGTAGAGAGAGAGAGAGAGCGTAGACAGAGAGAGCGTAGACAGAGAGAGAGAGAGAGAGAGAGAGAGAGAGAGAGAGCGTAGACAGAGAGAGAGAGAGAGAGAGAGAGAGAGTAGAGAGAGAGTAGAGAGAGAGAGAGAGCGTAGACAGAGAGAGAGAGAGAGAGAGCGTAGACAGAGAGAGAGAGAGAGAGAGAGAGAGAGAGAGAGAGAGAGAGAGAGAGAGAGAGAGAGAGAGTAGAGAGAGAGA
>NC_052329.1:10063494-10065994 GCF_016432855.1 Salvelinus namaycush | reverse complement strand
AGTCAAATGTGAGTGAGCCATTTGGTCATGGATACGGACAAACAAAAGGAAATGCGTTTTGACTCACAGCAATTAAAAACACAGATATGGTGTAGTTGGTAGACATGTTCACAAAGACACTGCAACAAAAAAAAATGTAATCTTCAACCTAGAAACGCGACCAAAAATAATTTACTGGAACTTGTTGCAAATGACGGAGTCACCCATGATTCACCAAACAATATTTTGAAAGAGGAAGCAAAGTACTTTAAGCACATGTTTTGAACCAAAGTTAATTGTAAGGATAAAAAAATATATATATACTAATAATGTAGAATTAACAGCTGTACAGAAAGACTGTGAGTGTCAAATTACAGAGGAGATTCTTGATGCAATTAAAGCCTTTAAATGTGGGAAACCTCCAGGAACGGATGGCATACCAGATATACCAAACCTTTTCTGATGTACTCAGACACTCAAGAAGAAGGTCTGATTTCATTATTCCTGAAACAGGACCTAAGTGGTAAATATAAAGTAGGCCTCTTACACTTCTGTGTTGCGATGCAAAAGTTCTAGCAAAATGCATAGCACATATAATTTAAAAGGTATTGTATACAGTATATATACAGATTTAAAACATTACATTGATAAAAGCCACAATCTACTTGCAATATTAAAGCTGATCTACCCCGCCCCTGGTCAAGGAGACACGGTTGAGGAGACATGACCAAGGAGACACGGTTGAGGAGACATGACCAAGGAGACACGGTTGAGGAGACATGACCAAGGAGACACGGTTCAAGGAGACATGACCAAGGAGACACGGTTCGAGGAGACATGACCAAGGAGACACGGTTCGAGGAGACATGACAAAGGAGACACGGTTGAGGAGACATGACCAAGGAGACACGGTTGAGGAGACAAACATGACCAAAGACAGATGAACAGATTAACATGAAAAGATATGCAGACAAACTCTGTCAAAAGGTAGAAGACAGGTAGAAGACAGACAGAAGACAGACAGAAGACAGAAGACAGACAGAAGACAGAAGACAGACAGAAGACAGGTAGAAGACAGAAGACAGGTAGAAGACAGGTAGAAGACAGGTAGAAGACAGACAGAAGACAGACAGAAGACAGGTAGAACACAGGTAGAAGACATGTAGAAGACAGAAGACAGGTAGAAGACAGGTAGAAGACAGAAGACAGGTTTAAGACAGGTAGAAGACAGAAGACAGGTAGAAGACAGGTAGAAGACATGTAGAAGATGGGTAGAAGACAGAAGACATGTAGAAGACATGTAGAAGACAGGTAGAAGACAAGTAGAAGACAGGTAGAAGACAGAAGACAGGTAGAAGACAGGTAGAAGACAGGTAGAAGACAGAAAACAGGTAGAAGACGGGTAGAAGACGGGTAGAAGATGGGTAGAAGACGGGTAGAAGACGGGTAGAAGACAGGTAGAAGACAGGTAGAAGACGGTTATAGAGACACGGTTAGAAGGAGAGAAAGAGGGGGATGTATTAACCACATCAGACTGCAGAGAGGAGAACCCTCTCTAAGCATGCATCCATTGTTTGTGTGCATGTACATTTGTATGTCTGTGCGTGCGTGTGCGTGTGCGTGTGTGTGTGTGTAGCCTATGTAAGTGTGTGTGGGCTATGATGTGGTGACTGGGTTAAGATAGACAGACAGACAGACAGACAGACAGACAGACGAAAGGCATCAGACAGACAGACAGACAGACAGACAGACAGACAGACAGACAGACAAACAGACACAGACAGACAGACAGACAGACAGACAGGCCAAAAGACCGATAGACAGGCCAACAGACAGACAGATAAAGAAACAGACAGACAGACAGACGAAAGGCATCAGACAGATAGACAGATAGACAGACAGACAGACAAGGGAAAGGCGTCAGACAGACAGACCGACAGACAGATAAAGAGACAGACAGACAGACGAAAGGCGTCAGACAGACAGACCGACAGACAGATAAAGAGACAGACAGACAGACGAAAGGCATCAGACAGACAGACAGACAAATAGCCAGACAGACAGGCCAACAGACAGACAGGCTATCAGACAGACAAACAGACAGGCCAACATACAGACAGATAGACAGACAGACAGACAGGCCAACATACAGACAGCCAGACAGGCCAATAGACAGACAGACAAACGAAAGGCATCAGACAGACAGACAGACAAATAGCCAGACAGACAGGCCAACAGACAGACAGGCTATCAGACAGACAAACAGACAGGCCAACATACAGACAGATAGACAGACAGACAGACAGGCCAACATACAGACAGCCAGACAGGCCAATAGACAGACAGACAAACGAAAGGCATCAGACAGACAGACAGACAGACAGACAGACAGACAGACAGACAGACAGACAGACAGACAGACAGACAGACAGACAGACAGACAGACAGACAGACAGGCCAACAGACAGACATATAGATAAAGAGACAGGCAGACAGACAGACAGCCAGACAGGCCAATAGT
>NC_052329.1:10045994-10060994 GCF_016432855.1 Salvelinus namaycush | reverse complement strand
AAAGGAATATGTCAGCTGGGAAATTAGCATCAGGGCACCTTGAGCCTCTGGCCAGACAAACAGAGAGAGAGCGAGAGAGCGAGAGAGAGAGAGAGAGAAGGGAGAAGGATGAGGGAGAGAGAGAGAGAGAAGGGAGAAGGATGAGGGAGAGAGAGAGAGAGAGAGAGAGAGAGAGAGAGAGAGAGAGAGAGAGAGAGAGAGAGAGAGAACCTAGATCTTCTGCACAGATTCTACCAGACCTGGGCCCTGACAGACCTGGGCCCTGACAGACCTGGGCCCTGACAGTAAATATCAGTAAGACAAAAATAATGGTGTTCCACTAAAAGTCCAGTTGCCAGGACCACAAATACAAATTCCATCTAGACACCGTTGCCCTAGAGCACACAAAAAATGATACATACTTCGGCCTAAACTCAGCGCCACAGGTAACTTCCACAAAGCTGTGAACGATCTGAGAGACAAGGCAGGAAGGGCCTTCTACGTCATCAAAAATAACATAAAATTCGACATACCAATTAGGATCTCGCTAAGAATACTTAAATCAGTTGTAGAACCCATTGCCCTTTATGGTTGTGTGGTCTGGGGTCCGCTCACCAACCAAGAATTCACAAAATGGGACAAACACCAAATTGAGACGGCATGCAGAATTCTGCAAAAATATCTCCTGTGTACAACATAAAACACCAAATAATGCACGCAGAGCAGAATTAGGCCGATACCCGCTAATTATCAAAATCCAGGAAAGAAACGTTAAATTCTATAAACACCTAAAAGGAAGCAATTTCCAAACCTTACATAACAAAGCCATCACCTACAGAGAGATGAACCTGGAGAAGAGTCCTCTAAGCAAGCTGGTCCTGGGGCTCTGTTCACAAACACCCCTCACAGAGCCCCACGACAGAAACACAATTAGACCCAACCAAATCATGAGAAAACAAAAAGATAATTACTTGACACATTGGAAAGAATTAACAAAAAAACAGAGCAAACTAGAATGCTATTTGGCCCTAAACAGAGTACACAGTGGCAGAATATCTGACCACTGTGACTGACCCAGCATTAAGGAAAGCTTTGACTATGTACAGACTCAGTGAGCATAGCCTTGCTATTGAGAAAGGCCGCAGTAGGCAGACCTGGCTCTCAAGAGAAGACAGGCAATGTGCACACTGCCCACAAGATGAGGTGAAAACTGAGCTGGACCTCCTTTTTATTTGAATGTTTATTTGACCTTTATTTAACCAGGTAGGCCAGTTGAGAACAAGTTCTCATTTACAACTGCGACCTGGCCAAGATAAAGTAAAGCAGTGAGACATATATAAACAAACGTATCGTCAATAACACAACCTCCTAACCTCCTGCAATATATTAGTGTAACGCTCGTCGTCGTAAGGAAGAGTGGACCAAAGCGCAGCGTGGAAAGTGTTCATGATCTTTATTGTCAAGAATCACTCAAACAAAAATAACAAATACAAAAACGAAAGCGAACAGTTCCGTCAGGCACAGATACTAAACGGAAAACAACACCCACAAAACCCAAACAGAAAATGACAACTATTATATGATTCCCAATCAGAGACAACGATAGACAGCTGCCTCTGATTGGGAAATAGAAATAGAAAACATAGATTATCCCACTCGAGTCACACCCTGACCTAACCAAACATAGGGAATAAATAAGGATCTCTAAGGTCAGGGCGTGACAATTAGAGACACATATTTCCCTCAGATTACACAGATCCACAAAGAATTCGAAAACAAATCACATTTTGATAAACTCCCATATGTACTGGGTGAAATACCACAGTACGCCATCACAAGGCAAAGGATGGCTACTTTGAAGAATCTCAAATATAAAATATGTTTTGATTTGTTGAACACTTGTTTGGTTACTACATGATTCCATATGTGTTATTTCATAGTTTTGATGTCTTCACTATTATTCTACAATGTAGAAAATAGTAAAAATAAAGACAAACCCTGGAATGAGTATGTGTGTCCAAACTTTTGACTCGTGCTGTATTTTCAGGTCTCTCAAGACATGTTTGATCGGGTTCAAGTGCGGGCTCTGGCTGGGCCACTCAAGGACATTCAGAGACTTCTCCTCAATCTACTCCTGCATTGTCTTGGCAGTGTGCTTAGGGTCATTGTCCTGATGGAAGGTAAACCTTTGCCCCAGTCTGAGGTCATGAGCGCTCTGGAGCAGGTTTTCATCAAGGATTTCTCTGTACTTTGCTCCATTCATCTTTCCCTCAATCCTGACTAGTCTCTCAGTCCCTGTCACTGAAAAACATCCCCACAGCATGATGCTGCCACCACCATGCTTCACCGTAGGGATGGTATTGGCCAGGTGATGAGCTTTGCCTGGTTTCCTCCAGACGTGACGCTTGGCATTCAAGCCAAAGAGTTCAATCTTGGTTTAATCATACCAGAGAATTTTGTTTCTCATGGGCTGAGAGGCCTTTAGGTGTCTTTTGGCAAATTCAGAGCGGGCTGTCATGTGCCTTTTACTGAGAAGTGGCTTCTGTCTGGCCACTCTACCATAAAGGCCTGATTGGTGGATTGCTGCAGAGATGGTGGTCCTTCTGGAAGGTTCTCCCATCTCCACAGAGGAACTCTGAAGCTCTGTCAGAGGGATTATCGGGTTCTTGGTCACCTCCCTAACCAAGGCCCTTCTCCCCCGATTGCTCAGTTTGGCCAGGCAACCAGCTCTAGGAAGAGTCTTGGTGGTTCCAAACTTCTTACATTTAAGAATGATGGAGGCCGCTGTGTTCTTGGGGACCTTCAATGCTGCAGAAATGTTTTGGTACCCTTCCCCAGATCTGTGCCTCGACACAATCCTGTCTCTGAACTCTACGGACAATTCCTTCGACGTGTTAGGTTCTGAATGAACCTATTAAAACTCACGGATGCTTCGTGAAGCTTAAACCAAGTTTATTCACCCATTGGGTCATACATTGGATCATACAGCTCCATAAGACAAAGACATGGTTCCACCAGTGGTAGTATATATACCCCAATTTGGGTGACGTCCTCTTTCTATCTAAACATTACATCTTTATTACTAGGCAGGAAATTAAGTGATGCAGGCAATAAACTGTTCATTCTCCCCTAATATGGTTTAGTGAAGAAAGGGGTCGAGGTCAGGTCACATCTCTCCATCCTTATCAGTGCCTGCCACATGTGATTGCCCTTCCTTTACTCATTACATTCCTTCTACATATAACCATTAACTTCTGGTGTAGATCCTAGACTATAGCACTCAATATTTCAATAGGATACCTGATAATTAACAATATTTCAAGTTTAGTCAGAACTCATCAGACCTCATGGCTTGGTTTTTGCTCTGACATGCACTGTCAACTGTGGGACCTTATATAGACAGGTGTGTGCCTTTCTAAGTCATGTCCAATCAATTTAATTTACCACAGTTGTAGAAACATCTCAAGGATGATCAATGGAAACAGGATGCACCTGAGCTAAATTTTGAATCTCATTGCAAAGGGTCTGAATTCCTATGTAAATAATTATTTTAATACATTTGCTAAAATATCTAAAAACCTGTTTTCACTTCATCATTATGGGGTATTGTGATGTCATTATGGGGTATTGTGATGTCATTATGGGGTATAGTGATGTCATTATGGGGTATTGTGATGTCATTATGGAGTATTGTGATGTCATTATGGAGTATTGTGTGTAGATTGATGAGAAAAAAAGGTATTTAATCAATTTTAGAATAAGTCTGTAACGTAACAAAATGTAGAAAAAGTGTAGGGGTCTGAATACTTTCCGAATGCATTTTATATGCATTCTATATTTGATGTCTCTATTCCTTTGGAACTTTTGTGAGTGTAATGTTTACTGTACATTTTTTATTGTTTATTTCACTTTTGTTTATTATCTATTTCACTTCCTTTGGCAATGTAAACATATGTTACCCATGCCAATAAATCACTTTGATTTGAATTGAACTGAGAGATAGTACTGCAGGGGCACTGTGGCTGGCGGGAGAGAAGGAGGGATGGAGGGAGACACAGAGGTGGTGGATCAGAGGAGAAGAGGGAGTCTCATAGATGGTGGCTCAGGGGAGAAGAGGGAGTCTGATAGATGGTGGATCAGGGAAGAAGAGGGAGTCTGAGAGGTGGTGGATCAGGGAAGAAGAGGGAGTCTGATAGATGGCGGATCAGGGAAGAAGAGGGAGTCTGAGAGGTGGTGGATCAGGGAAGAAGAGGGAGTCTGATAGATGGTGGCTCAGGGGAGAAGAGGGAGTCTGATAGATGGTGGATCAGGGAAGAAGTGGGAGTCTGAGAGGTGGTGGATCAGGGAAGAAGAGGGAGTCTGAGAGGAGGTGGTTGGGCTCAGGGGATGAGAGGGAGTCTGATAGATGGTGGATCAGAGGAGAAGAGGGAGTCTGAGAGGTGGTGGATCAGGGAAGAAGAGGGAGTCTGATAGATGGCGGATCAGGGAAGAAGAGGGAGTCTGATAGATGGTGGATCAGGGAAGAAGAGGGAGTCTGAGAGGTGGTGGATCAGGGAAGAAGAGGGAGTCTGATAGATGGTGGATCAGGGAAGAAGAGGGAGTCTGATAGATGGTGGATCAGGGAAGAAGAGGGAGTCTGATAGATGGTGGATCAGGGAAGAAGAGGGAGTCTGATAGATGGTGGATCAGGGAAGAAGAGGGAGTCTGATAGATGGTGGATCAGGGAAGAAGAGGGAGTCTGAGAGGTGGTGGATCAGGGAAGAAGAGGGAGTCTGATAGATGGTGGATCAGGGAAGAAGAGGGAGTCTGAGAGGTGGTGGATCAGGGAAGAAGAGGGAGTCTGATAGATGGTGGATCAGGGAAGAAGAGGGAGTCTGAGAGGTGGTGGATCAGGGAAGAAGAGGGAGTCTGATAGATGGTGGATCAGGGAAGAAGAGGGAGTCTGATAGATGGTGGATCAGGGAAGAAGAGGGAGTCTGAGAGGTGGTGGATCAGGGAAGAAGAGGGAGTCTGATAGATGGTGGATCAGGGAAGAAGAGGGAGTCTGATAGATGGTGGATCAGGGAAGAAGAGGGAGTCTGATAGGAGGTGGTTGGGCTCAGGGGATGAGAGGGAGTCTGAGAGGTGGTGGATCAGGGAAGAAGAGGGAGTCTGATAGATGGTGGATCAGGGAAGAAGACGGAGTCTGATAGATGGTGGATCAGGGAAGAAGAGGGAGTCTGAGAGGTGGTGGATCAGGGAAGAAGACGGAGTCTGATAGATGGTGGATCAGGGAAGAAGAGGGAGTCTGATAGATGGTGGATCAGGGAAGAAGAGGGAGTCTGATAGGAGGTGGTTGGGCTCAGGGGACGAGAGGGAGTCTGAGAGGTGGTGGATCAGGGAAGAAGAGGGAGTCTGAGAGGTGGTGGATCAGGGAAGAAGAGGGACTCTGAGAGGTGGTGGATCAGGGAAGAAGAGGGAGTCTGAGAGGTGGTGGATCAGGGAAGAAGAGGGAGTCTGTGAGGTGGTGGATCAGGGAAGAAGAGGGAGTCTGAGAGGTGGTGGATCAGGGAAGAAGATGGAGTCTGAGAGGTGGTGGATCAGGGAAGAAGAGGGAGTCTGATAGATGGTGGATCAGGGAAGAAGAGGGAGTCTGTGAGGTGGTGGATCAGGGAAGAAGAGGGAGTCTGAGAGGTGGTGGATCAGGGAAGAAGAGGGAGTCTGAGAGGTGGTGGATCAGGGAAGAAGAGGGAGTCTGATAGATGGTGGATCAGGGAAGAAGATGGAGTCTGATAGGAGGTGGATCAGGGAAGAAGACGGAGTCTGATAGGAGGTGGTTGGGCTCAGGGGATGAGAGGGAGAAGAAGACAAGGATAGAGGGCTGAGAAAGGACAATGGAGATATTGAGGCAGATGCAAGCAAGGCAAAAATCAATGGAAAGCAGGAGAGAGGAGAAGACAGACGGATCGATGTGATGACCTGGGAACTAGGCGATGTGCTTTGAGTACAAGATGAGGAAGAGGTCTGTGTGTGTGTGTGTGTGTGTGTGTGTGTGTGTGTGTGTGTGTGTGTGTGTGTGTGTGTGTGTGTGTGTGTGTGTGTGTGTGTGTGTGTGTGTGTGTGTGTGTGTGTGTGAGTGTCTATATCAGACTCAGACAGCTGAGGGGTGTCGTGACTGCAGCCTCAGACTACCCCTCCTCCCCCCGAGACAGTGGTCTGCGTGTCAACACACACAGCAGCCTGACAGAGTGTCTCTGTTTATCCCTCCCTCCATCTCGCCCTCCCTCCCTGCCTTTCTGACACATTATATCTCTCTTACACCACAAATGTTCTATTTTCACTGGCTCTTTCTGTCTCTCTCTGTTTGTGTCTCTCAGTCTCTCTGTCTCATCTAGGGGCTACCCCAGACTCAGATATCAGTCTGCAGGAGTGGACTACTGTAATGAATTGGGAATGTTTTATGGACATTTCTAGGGATAGGGTCTCTGGGGAGGACATTTATGAGGTAAAGAAAGGAGATTTGAAACTGTTGTAGAATTGGAAGTCCAGTAGCATTACTGTGAATTCAAGATTCTGTCTTGTCAAGCCTCAACATCTCCCCCTCTCTCTGTCTCTCCATCTCTCTCTCTCTCTCCCCTTCTCTCTCTCTCTCCCCTTCTCTCCATCTCTCTCCCCTTCTCTCTCTCTCTCCATCTCTAACCCTTCTCTTTCTCTCTCTCTCTCTCTCTCTCTCTCCCCTTCTCTCTCCCCTTCTCTCTCTCTTTCTCTCTCTCCCTGTCTCTCTCCCTGTCTCTCTCTCTCTCTCTCTCCCTGTCTCTATCTCTCTCCCTGTCTCTCTCTCTCTCCCTGTCTCTCTCTCTCTCTTTCTCTTTCTCTCTCACCTCGTCCTGTAGTCCAGTGTTCTCTCCTCTCAGTAGCTGCAGTTCTGTTCTGGCCTGGCTCAGCTCTAGCGCCCCCTGTTGCTGGGAGTGCTGTAGTACATGCTGTAGCCTCTCCTCTTTAGTGCTCCTCTCCTCCTGCACCTCCCTCAGTCTCTGCACCTCCTCTCTGAGCTCCTGTGTGGCTGAGTGGACCTGGGAGGACAGCTAGAGAGAGACACAGAAATATACATATCATAGAGATGGATTACCTAGAACAGACTAACAAAGAACGGCAATAGTCCCGAGTTGACCATTAGCGCTGACCATTAGACAAGCTTTTGGGAGTTTCACAAGTTTTACTCCATCAGGACAGCTGGGAAGGCACACAGTCTCTACCACTCTGTATGTCTGTCTATCTTATGACTCTGTATGACTGTCTATTTCGCTCAGTCTCTTCGTCTTCTCCCGTTTGTGTGTGTGCAGTCTATCCTGTACCAGCCTCAGGCCCACAGAGGCATCACTTCTGAATAAGTGGAGCCTCTACCCTGCATAGCCCTCCTACCAGTGAATACCAGAGCCACACACACACACACACACACACACACACACACACACACACACACACACACACACACACACACACACACACACACACACACACACACACACACACACACACACACAGGCAGTCACAGCTTAATTCCTGAAGGGCAGATAGACAGGGAGACAGATAGACAGGGAGACAGGTAGACAAGGAGACAGATAGACAGGTAGAAAGAGATAGACAGGTAGACAGGGAGAAAGAGATAGACAGGGAGACAGATAGACAGGGAGACAGATAGACAGGTAGAAAGAGATAGACAGGTAGAAAGAGATAGACAGGGAGACAGATAGACAGGGAGACAGATAGGCAGGGAGAAAGAGATAGACAGGGAAAGAGATAGACAGGGAGACAGATAGACAGGGAGACAGATAGACAGGTAGAAAGAGATAGACAGGGAGACAGATAGACAGGGAGACAGATAGACAGGGAGAAAGAGATAGACAGGGAAAGAGATAGACAGGGAGACAGATAGACAGGGATACAGATAGACAGGGAGACAGATATAGACAGGGAGACAGATAGACAGGGAGACAGAGATAGACAGGGAGAAATAGATAGACAGGGAGACATATAGACAGGGAGAAAGAGATAGACAGGGGGACAGATAGACAGGGAGACAGATAGACAGGGAGACAGATAGACAGGGAGACAGATAGACAGGGAGACAGATAGACAGGGAGAAATAGATAGACAGGGAGACAGATAGACAGGGAGAAATAGATAGACAGGGAGAAAGAGATAGACAGGGAGACAGATAGACAGGGAGACAGATAGACAGGGAGAAAGAGATAGACAGGGAGAAAGAGATAGACAGGGAGACAGATAGACAGGGAGACAGATAGACAGGGAGACAGATAGACAGGGAGAAAGAGATAGACATTGAGACATATAGACAGGGAGAAATAGATAGACAGGGAGAAAGAGATAGACAGGGAGACAGATAGACAGGGAGACAGATAGACAGGGAGAAAGAGATAGACATGGAGACATATAGACAGGGAGAAATAGATAGACAGGGAGAAAGAGATAGACAGGGAGACAGATAGACAGGGAGACAGATAGACAGAGAGAAAGAGATAGACAGGGAGAAAGAGATAGACAGGGAGACAGATAGACAGGGAGACAGATAGACAGGGAGAAATAGATAGACAGGGAGAAAGAGATAGACAGGGAGACAGATAGACAGGGAGACAGATAGACAGGGAGACAGATAGACAGGGAGAAAGAGATAGACAGGGAGACAGATAGACAGGGAGACAGATAGACAGGGAGAAAGAGATAGACAGGGAGACAGATAGACAGGGAGAAAGAGATAGACATGGAGACATATAGACAGGGAGAAATAGATAGACAGGGAGAAAGAGATAGACAGGGAGAAAGAGATAGACAGGGAGACAGATAGACAGGGAGACAGATAGACAGGGAGACAGATAGACAGGGAGACAGATAGACAGGGAGACAGATAGACAGGGAGAAAGAGATAGACATGGAGACAGGGAGAAAAAGAGGGACATTCTGTTCAATCTTGTTCTCAGAACGTTGTGCTTGCCTGCAGACCTGGAGCCCCCTGTGTTACTTGCTGCTTGACTGTGTCTGACTGTCTGACTGACTGACTGCCTGTCTGACATCTCTCCTACATTCAAATAACTACTATAACCTTTTCTCAATAGGGGGGCGCTATTTCGACTTTGTAAAAATGTGTTCCCAAATTAAACTGCCTCGTACTCAATTCTTGCTCATACAATATGCATATTATTATTACTATTGGATAGAAAACACTCTCTAGTTTCTAAAACCGTTTGAATTATATCTGTGAGTAAAACAGAACTCATTTTGCAGCAAACTTCCTGTCAGGAACTGAAAAATCTCAAATCGGGGGCTCTGTTCCAGGGTCAGTTTATAAATTTGCATGTAATCTATGGGTCGACATGCACTGCATACGCCTTCCCCTAGATGTCAGTAAGCAGTGAGAATTGGAATGGGGTCCCTGGGTAGTTCTGAGGCCGTATAAAAGCTCTTGGAACCGGGTGTGCAGTCTTTTCAACATTCGCCATGACGCATGACAGACCTCAGGATTGCATTCTGAAAAGCTCTCGTTATAGGCTTTAGATATATCCGGCTCTGATTTTATTCGATATAGGTGTTAAAAACATCATAATGTAGTTATTTTAAACCGAGTTATATCAGTTTATATCAGTATATTGCGATTTTCGGTATTTCATTTGTGCTGCGTTATAGTGAGTTGGACACGTCTTCGTCACATGGCTAATGTTTGCTGCTAATTCCAAAGTTGAAGACGACAATCTACAACCGAGCAACGATTCTTCTGGACAAAGGACAACTTGCACAAGATTCTGATGGAAGCTCATCAAATAGTAAGAACTATTTATGATGTTAATTCGTTGTTCTGTTGAAAAATGTAAAACTACTATTCCGCCATTAATTTCGGTGCGGTCTCGCTTTAACGCACGCTGTATGTCGTAGTAACGTTAATTTTAAAAATCTAACACAACGGTTGCATTAAGAACTAATGTATCTTTCATTTGCTGTCCAACCTGTATTTTTTAGTCAAGTTTATGATTAGTTATTGATTAGATTAGGTGCCTCTCCCAAGATTTCTCCCGACATTTTGTTTGCAGCTTGGCTACTATTCTCATTGTATAACCACGATTTGTGCCGCTAAATATGCACATTTTCGAACAAACAATATATGTATTGTGTAATATGATGTTATAGGACTGTCATCTGATGAAGTTTTGAGAAGGTTAGTGAAATTTAATATCTTTTGCTGGTTTATTCGCTATCGCTAACGTGCATGAATCAATGCTGCTGTGTGGTTGGCTATTGTAGTAAGCTAATATAATGCTAAATTGTGTTTTCGCTGTAAAACACTTAAAAAATCTGAAATATTGGCTGGATTCACAAGATCTTTGTCTTTCATTTGCTGTACGCTGTGTATTTTTCATAAATGTTTTATGATGAGTATTTAGGTAATTCACGTTGGTCTCTGTAGTTATTCTAGCTGCTTTGGTGAGATTTTGTGATGGTGGCTGCAATGTAAAACTATGATTTATACCTGAAATATGCACATTTTTCAAACAAAACATATGCTATAC
This sequence comes from Salvelinus namaycush, assembly GCF_016432855.1. Lineage (NCBI taxonomy): Eukaryota > Metazoa > Chordata > Actinopteri > Salmoniformes > Salmonidae > Salvelinus > Salvelinus namaycush. The sequence goes on along the minus strand of NC_052329.1, from coordinate 10,050,456 downwards.
AATAAATATGTTATCAGACTGTCATCTGATGAAGTTGTTTCTTGGTTAGTGACTATTTATATCTTTATTTGGTCGAATTTGTGATAGCTACCTATGCAGTAAAAAAATGGTGGAGAAAAAAAAGTTGGGTCTTTTGCTATCGTGGTTAGCTAATAGCAATACATATTGTGTCTTCCCTGTAAAACATTTTAAAAATCAGAAATGATGGCTGGATTCACAAGATGTGTATCTTTCATCTGGTGTCTTGGACTTGTGATTTCATGATATTTAGATGCTAGTATTTACTTGTGGCGCTATGCTAGGCTATGCTAGTCAGCTTTTTTACTGATGAGGGTGCTCCCGGATCCGGGATGAGTACCAAGTAAAAGATAACTAAGGGGGGACAGAGTGAGAGAAAGAGAGACAGTAGTGATAGTTAAATGGTATTGACTCCTCCTTTCAGGACTGTGATCGGTACAACATAGACAGCAGGCAACTGTTACCTTCCTCTGCAGCTGCTCCTTCTCTCTCTGGTACTGCAGCAGCAGCTCCCGACTCTTCTCCCTGTCAATCACCAGCTCTAACCCCGCCTCCCTCTTTAGCTCCTCTTCCTGCTCCTTCAGATGCACAGCATTCTGGGTCCTCTGCTCCTCCAGAGCCGCCTGTAGCTGGGGATTTGGACATATAAGACTTTACAACAAGCACCTGTGCATACAGACACGCGCGCGCACACACACACACACACACACACACACACACACACACACACACACACACACACACACACACACACACACACACACACACACACACACACACACACACACACACACACACACACACACACACACTCATGCACACATGCTTCCTCACACGCACTGGAATGACACAAACATTATAGGCTGTACACTCAGCTTGGCGTGAAATAGCTGAGTGATGGACACCAAAGTAGAGAAAACAGTCCCTCTGTCTCTTTCCTTCTCCACCCTCCTCTTTTCCTATAACATCCCTCTCTATCCTTCTTTTACTCTGATTTGGCAGTTCTTTCAGTTGTTTTATTTGCAGAGGAGAAAATTGAGACAGCTCGCTCTCAAAAAAAGATTGCCACAGAGCGCTACATTGACTTGAGTGTTTTGACACAGATGGGCCGTTCTCACCAGAAGTGGGCAGTGAAATATTGAATTCTTGGGGATATAAAAAAAACGATTGTTGTGGCTGTTATGGAAAAACAACAAGGGGGCTGGTGGCATGCAATGTATTTTTAGTCAGGCTTGGCCAAGGCCACCATATTTTTCAAAGCGCAGGAGAGATCAGAGGCTGCGTGTCAGGGCACTGGGGTGGGGCGAGTGTATGTGTGTGTGAGAGTGTGTGTACATAGTGAGTGTGTCTGTATGCAACTGCCTATGTACACACTTGCGTGTATGTACAGCACAGTATGTGTAGGAATGACAGACTGCTTACTTCTCTTTGAGTACAGGGGCATGGGTTGGGTGCGTGTGTGTGTGTGAGTGACTTTGCGTGACCACTTCCTCCTCTCTGGGTACATGTCCGTGTGGGGGACAGGGGTGGAGTGTGTGTGTGTGAGTAAGTGAGTGTGTGAAAATGTGTGCGAGAGAGAGAGAGAGAGAGAGAGAGAGAGAGACCACTTCCTTCTCTCTTGGTGAGCGTCCGTGTGAGGGGCAGGAAACCGGAGGGAGAGCAGTGTAATTTTCTGGGAATCAGAAGGCATCTTAATACTGCCGTGCAGAGGCTGAAACCTCACTAACCCTCCCTAACCCCCACCACCAGACCGGCGTAGGCGATGAGACCAATAGAACAAATACAACACACATTTCAGCCGTGGGGGTGTGTCGTGTCTTCACTGCACAGAGAGCTTGGTGTGAGAGAGACTGGGCTGGTGGTCTGTCATCGTAATAATATCACCACCTCCTCTGACTGGATTAGAATGTTTTTCTGCCTTTATTTAAAACATGGGACTTTGTATCTGCTGAGGCAATTCTGTGGTGCTGAAGGAAGGGAGGATGACCAGGAGATTAAGTTATCCTGGACTATAGGAACCACAGGGGGCAGTACCTTGAAGGGCAGCTCCTGTCTGTAGTCATCCTCCATCTTGTTCAAGGCTTTACGATGGGACTCCATCATCCTCTCACTGTCAACATCAATAAAACAGACATACCAACGTTAATACGACATCGATACAAATCGATACGTCAATACAACGTCAATACAACATCGATACAACATCGATACGTCATCAATACAACATCAATACAATGTCAATACGTCAATACAACATCGATACAACATTAATACAACATCAATACAACGTCAATACGTCAATACAACATCGATACAACATTAATACAACATCGATACAACATTAATACGTCGATACAATGTTAATACAACATTAATACGTTGATACAACATGGATACAACATTAATACAACGTTAATACAACATTAATACAACAATATCAAATCTCACATTGAAAACACACAGTGAGTCAACACAACATAACTCCCTGTCTACTAAAACATGACATCACCACGCATTGATTATTACTAGTTGGAGAATCTAGAAGTATTAAACACTACACTTTCCTCAACAACACAACTACTATACTGAACTCAATTATAAAGGCAACATGTAAAGTGTTGGTCCCATGTTTCGTGAGCTGAAATAAAAGAGGCCAGAAATGTTTCATATGGACAAAAAGCTTATTTCTTACACATTTTGTGAACAAATGTGTTTACATCCCTGTTAGTGAGCATTTCTTCTTTGTCAAGATAATCCATCCACCTGACAGGTGTGGCATATCAAGAAGCTGATTAAACAGCATGATCATTACACAGGTGCACCTTGTGTTTTAGAGAATTTGGCAGTACTTCCAACCACTTCCAACCACAGACCACGTGATACCACGCAAGGCCAGGCCGTAGATATCCTGCTTCTTCACCTACGGGATGGTCTGAGACCAGCCACCCAGACAGCTGATGAAACTTTGGGTTTGCACAACCGAAGAATATCTGCACAAACTGTCAAAAACTGTCTCAGTGAAATGTATCTGCGTGCTTGTCGTCCTCACAGAGTGCCTCATGGTGGGGTTATGGTCTGGGCAGGCATAAGCTACGGACAACAAACACAATTGCATTTTATTGATGGTAATTTGAATGCACAGAGATACCGTGAGGAAATCCTGAGGCCCATTGTCGTGCCATTCAACCACCACCATCACCTCATGTTTCAGCATGATAACACACGGCCCCAAGGATCTGTACACAATTCCTGGAAGCTGAAAATGTCCCAGTTCTTCCATGACCTGCATACTCACCAGACATGTCACCCATTGAGCAGGTTTGTGATGGTCTTGATCTACGTACGACAGCATGTTCCAGTTCCCTGCCAATATCCAGGGACTTCCCACAGCCATTGAAGAGGAGTGGGACAACATTCCACAGGATACAATCAACAGCCTGATCAACTCTATGTGAAGGAGATGTGCCGTGCTGCATGATGCATCGCGTGATGTATCGTCTCTACCTTCTTGCTCTTTGTGCTGTTGTCTGTGCCCAATAATGTTTGTACCATGTTTTGTGCTGCTACCATGTTGTTCTGCTGCCATGTTGTGCTGCTGCCATGTTGTGTTGCTACCATGCTGTGTTTTCATGTTGCTTCCTTGCTATGTTGTCGTCTTAGGTCTCTCTTTATGTAGTGTTGTGGTGTCTCTCTTGTTGTGACGTGTGTTTTGTCCTATATTTTAATTTAATTTTTTATTTTAATCCTGGCCCCCGTCCCCGCAGGAGGCCTTTTGCATTCTGGTAGGGCGTCATTGTAAATAAATAAAAATTCTTAACTGAGTTGCCTAGTTAAATAAAGGTTAAATAAAAAATAAATACAAAAATAAAAATAATAACTGCTTTTCTGATCCACACCCCTACTTTTTTAATAAGGTATCTGTGAAAAACAGATGCATAGTCTGTATTCCCAGCCTTGTGAAATCCATAGATTAGGGCCTAATGAATTGATTTCAATTGACTGATTTCCTTATATGAACTGTGACTCTGAAATTGTAGCATGTTGCGTTTACATTTTTGTTCAGCGTAGATTAAACTGTCAAAAAATATCAGATGTTTATATTCATGACTGGTTTGAGGTCATAGAGACAGACTGTCATCCATCTGGTAGGAACAACTAAAATGGTGGAATGTTTGCCCAAGGGGACAGGCACATTTCTGAAAAACAAAACCAAGCCATCACCATGGAGAAATCCGTCCAAATAGCACACAAACAACCCTCACAGCTAAACCAACACTACCATAAAGTTCTGAGGAGACAATTAGAGCTGTGTGCATGTGTGTGTGTCAGCGTGTGTATGTGCATGTCTGTGTGTGTTAAATGTGTGCCAGAATGCCAGAACAGGCAGGACTAATCCCCAGTCTCCCAGGAAGGGTTCAGAAGTCACTGTGTCCTCCTCAGTATG
>NC_052329.1:9960994-10040994 GCF_016432855.1 Salvelinus namaycush | reverse complement strand
TCTGTTAGACAGGTAACTCTTTATCCACAATATCACAGGGGATGTAAAGCCATAACAGATCAGTTTTTTCAGCAGCAGACTATGATCGATAATATCAAAAGCCACACTGAAGTCTAACAAAACAGCCCCCATAATCTTTTATCATCAAGTTCTCTCAGCCAAGTGCTGTGCTTGTTGAATGTCCTTCCCTATAAGCATGCTGAAAGTCTGTTGTCCATTTGTTTAGTGTAAAATAGCATTGTATCTGGTCCAACACAATGTTTTCCAAATGTTTACTAAGGGTTGGTAACAGATTGGTCGGCTAGTGTAGCCAGTAAAGGGCTTTACTATTCTTAAGTAGCGGAGTGACTTTTGCTTCCCTCCAGGCCTGAGGGCACACACTCTCTAGTAGGATTAAATTGAAGATGTGGCAAACAGGAGTGGCAATATCATTAGCTATGATCCACAGTAATTTTCCATCCAAGTTGTCAGACCCCAGTGGCTTGTCATTGTTGATAGACAATAATCATTGTTTTCACCTCTTCCACACTCACTTTACAGAATTAAAAATTACAATTATTGTCTTTCACAATTTGGTCAGATATACTTGGATGTGTATTGTCAGCGTTTGTTACTGGCATGTCATGCCTAAGTTTGCTTATCTTACCAATGAAAAATATTAAAGTATATATTAAAGTTAGCAATATCAGTCGGTTTTGTAATGAATGAGCCTCTGATTCAATGAATGATGGAGCTGAGTTTGCCTTATTCCCCAAAATGTTATTGAAGGTGCTCCAAAGCTTTTTACTATCATTCTTGGTGTAATTTATCTTTGTTTAATAGGATTCTGAATACTTTAATATTCTTTACATCAACAACATAGGAATCACTACAAAACATCTTATATTAGGCCCAGCCTTTGGAACTTTGGTTTTCCTAGATATGGCTACTATATTGTGATCACTACATCCGATGGATCTGGATACTTCTTTCAAGCACATTTCTGCAGCATTTGTAAAGATGTGATCAATACATGTTGATGATTTCATTCCTGTGCTGTTTGTAACTACCCTGGTAGGTTGACTGATAACCTGAACCATGTTGCATGCACTGGTTACAGTTTGAAGCTTTTTCTTGAGTGGGCAGCTTGATGAAAGCCAGTCAATATTGAAATCACCCAGAAAATATACCTCTCCGTTGATATCACATACATTATCAAGCATTTCACACATATTATCCAGATACTGACTGTTAGCACTTGGTGGTCTATAGCAGCTTCCCTCCAGAATGGGCTTTAGGTGAGGCAGATGAACCTGTAGCCATATTACTTCAACAGTATTTAACATGAGATCATCTTTAAATCTTTACAGGAATGTGGTTCTGAATATAAACAGCAACACCTCCACCACTGGGATTTCTGTATTTTCTGTAAATGTTATAACCATGTATTGCTACCACTGTATCATCAAAGGTATTATCTAAGTGAGTTTCAGAGAGAGTCAGAATATGAATGTCATCTGTCACTAGCAAGTTATTAATTTCATGAACCTTGTTTCTTAAACTACATATGTTAACGTGGGCTATTGTTAACCTTTCTGGCGCAGGCGTTCCGCTAGCGACCCACCTCGACAACATCCGGTGAAATTGCAGAGCGCCAAATTCAAATGACAGAAATATAAATATTTAACATTCATGAAAATACAAGTGTCATACATCAAAATAAATCTTAACTTCTTGTTAATCCAGCCGCTGTGTCAGATTTCAAAAAGGCTTTACGGCGAAAGCACACCATGTGATTATCTGAGGACAGCGCCCCGCATACAAAAGCATGAAAAACATTTTTCAACCAGGCAGGTGCGCCACGAAAGTCAGAAATAGCGATATAATAAATGCCTTACCTTTGAAGATCTTCTTCTGTTGGCACTCCAAAAGGGCCCAGCTACATCACAAATGGTCATTTTGTTCGATAAAGTCCTTCTTTATATCCCCAAAAACTCAGTTTAGCTGGTGAGCTTCATTCAATAATCCACCCGTCAAAATACTGTCCACATCACCAACAAACCAAAAGGTATCGAAATTGTAAAAAAAAGTTACACCCGTTGAGCTGCAGTAATCACGTAGCCAGTTTCCTTCTAAAGCGTTCAATGCCACGATTCAGAGAGGGCACAGGACCAGATATGATGGGTATTTTATTAGTGTCTAGCAGAGAGTCAACCAGCTCTTTGAAATCCAGTTTCAGCTGTTCAAAGCTGCCCTTCAAAATGTCATTAAAACCCGCATGGACTACGATAGAATCGATTTCCATGTCCTGGCGTAGTACATTCGGGAGCAGCTTAGTAATGTCATTTACTCAAGCTCTGGGATAGGACATTGTTTTTGCACCTGGAACAGTCACATTTCATACCATGGAGCGGCCCAAAATCACGGCTGGCGAGAAAGACGAGAAAATCCGCCCACTCGCTCGCTTCCCAGAATGGCTGGGAGTGTAGGCTGCTTTGCGTTTGGCCACTGTCTTCGGCTTTCACGGCTTGTGACATGCGACCATCGTTGATTGCTCCTTTTGCTGTGCTCCTTTGACTCCGCTATCAGATGGCGAACGAACTCTGGCCAACACCGGCCAGTCGGATAACAACAAACGACAAGACGGCGATGCCTCCAGCATGCGCGAACACTGGACGGCGTAGAGAAGGTAAACATTGCACTCGGCATTTTCCACAGCTTCTTACGTAGGCTGGCGACCTGCGTGATCAAGGAAGCCACCTCATGCCTGTAATCCTCGGCAAGCAAACAATTGCCGCATTGGAACTCTGAGGGATCCAGTTTGTCCCGAAACAAAGCGTAGTAGATCAAATCAAATCAAATTTGATTTGCCACATGCTCCGAATACAACAGGTGTAGACCATACTGTGAAATGCTTACTTACAAGTCCTGAACCAACAATAGAGTTCAAGAAAGAGTTAAGAAAACTTCTACTAAATAAACTAAAGTAAAAATAGTAAAATAAAAATAAAAAGTAACAATAAAAATAACGAGGCTATATACAGGGAGTACCGGTACCGAGTCAATGTGTGGGGTTACAGGTTAGTTGAGTTATTTTGTACATGTACGCAGAGGTAAAGTGACTAGAGATAATAAACAGCGAGTAGCAGCAGTGTAAAAACAAAGGGGGGGGGGGGGGGGGGGGGTGGTCAATGCAAATAGTCATGGTGGCCATTTGATTAATTGTTCAGCAATTTCATGGCTTGGGGGTAGAGGTCTTAAGGAGCCTTTTGGTCCAAGACTTGACGCTCCTGTACCGCTTGCCGTGTGGTAGCAGAGGGAACAGTCTATGACTTGGGTGACTGGAGTCTTTGACCATTTTTTGGGCCTTCCTCTTACACCGCCTAGTATGGGGGTTCTGGATGGCAGGAAGTTTGGCCCCAGTGATGTACTGGGCCGTACACATTACCCTCTGTAGCGCCTTACGGTCACATGCCGAGCAGTTGCCATACCAGGTGGTGATGCAACCGGTCAGGATGCTCTCGATGGTGCAACTGTATAACTTTTTGAGGATCTGGGGACCCATGCCAAATCTTTTCAGTCTTCTGAGGGAGAAAAGATGTTGTCGTGCCCTCTTCACAACTGTCTTGGTGTGTTTGGACCATGATAGTTTGTTGTTGATGTGGACACCAAGGAACTTGAAACTCTCGACCCACTCCACTACAGCCCCAACGATGTTAATGGGGGCTTGTTCTGCCTACCTTTTCCTGTAGTCCATGATCAGCTCCTTTGTCTTGCTCCTTTTGAGGGAGAAGTTGTTGACCTGGCAGTAGCCACACTGCCAGGTCTCTGACCTCCTCCCTATAGGCTGTCTCTGGTCGGTGATCAGGCCTACCACTGCTGTGTCGTCAGCAAACTTAACGATGGTGTTGGAGTCGTGTTTGGCCACGCAGTCGTGTGTGAACAGGGAGTACAGGAGGGGACTAAGCACGCACCCCTGAGGGGCCCCGGTGTGGAGGATCAGCGTGGCAGATGTGTTGTTGCTAACCTTACCACCTGGGGGCGGCCTGTAGGGATCCAGTTGCAGAGGGAGGTGTTAAGTCCCATAGTCCCTCAGCTTAGTGATGAGCTTTGTGGGCACTATGGTGTTGAACACTGAGTTGTAATCAATGAACAGCATTCTCAAATAGGTGTTCCTTTTGTCCAGGTGGGAAAGGGCAGATACAGCTCATACAGCGCTGGAACAGTTCATTTACTTCTCCAGACACAGAGGGCTCCATTGGAAAACTCATCTGGGAATAACTTTGTTGGCTTCATGGCCAACGTTAGTAGCAAGAGTCCTGAAGCTTATTGGTTGAGCTCAAATTGCTCGCGGGCCCATGTGGGGGAAGATGTAAGGAAAATGGCACAGCACAACTTCAAGAAAAACAGTTGCTTTCAAACTAGAGATTTAGTGGCCAATTGAGGTAAAACAGTAATTCTACTCAAAGATTATACATGTGTGAACGACACATGGACAAATTCAGCCCAAAGCGGGAGGTTTAAAACATACTTAGTGGCCAAAGTTCCGGAGCATGTCTTTAACTGCCCATCATATACATGTAGTACCTATAAACACACACTAACCAATTTTGATTAATGTGAAATGAATAGAAGGGCGTGTGTGTGTGAGAGAGAGAGAAAAGGAGAGAGGGAATGAAAGAGACTGCACTGGGGTTACCAGTGTATCATGCTGCATGAACTTATTTCATCCCCCATTCTCCTCCTCCTCTCTCATCTTTTTACTTCTTCTCTCTCCTTTCTTCCTTTCCTCTCTTTCTTCCTCTCTTCTCTCTCCTTTCTTCCTTTCCTCTCTTCTCTCTCTCTTTCTCTCGCTCTCTCTTTCTCTCTTTCTCTCTCTGCAGACCACCTTAGTAAGGGTAGCTCCCTCTCTCTCTCTCTGAATGTAATCCGCAGACCACCTCAGGTCAGTAGCTTTCTCTCTCTCTCTCTCTCTCTCTCTCTCTCTCTCTACTCTCTCTCTCTCTGTCTCTCTCTCTCTCTCGCTCTCTCTCTCTCTCTACTCTCTCTCTCTTTCTACTCTCTCTGTCTCTCTCTCTCTCTCTCTACTCTCTCTCTCTCTGTCTCTCTCTCTCTCTCTCTCAATTCAATTTCAATTCAATTTTCCATTTAAGGGGCTTTATTGGCATGGGAAACATATGTTTACTTTGTCAAAGCAAGTGAAATAGATAATAAACAAAAGTGAAATAAACAATAAAAAATCTACAGTAAACATTACACTCACAAAGGTTCCAAAATAAAGAAATAAATCATAAATATGGGTTGTATGTACAATAGTGTTTGTTCTTCACTGGTTGCCCTTTTCTTGTGGCAACTGGTCAAAAATATTGCTGCTGTGATGGCACACTGTGGTATTTCACTCAATAGATATGGGAGTTTATCAAAATTGGGTTGGTTTTCGAAACCTTTGTGATCTGTGTAATCTGAGGGAAATATGTGTCTCTAATATGGTCTTACAGTTGGTAGGAGGTTAGGAAGTGCAGCTCAGTTTCCACCTCATTTTGTGGGCTGTGTACACATAGCCTGTCTTCTCTTGAGAGCCAGGTCTGCCTACGGCGGTGTCTGTTTTTTGACCACACACTTGTTGTTTGTGTACATGGATTTTATAATGTTGTATGTTTTTCCCCCATCACCACCTCACACCAATTTGTATAGCAGGCCCTCATGCCAAATTGTGTCAAAAGCTTTTTTTTTTAAATCAACAAAGCATGAGAAGACTTTGCCTTTGTTTTGATTTGTTTGTTTGTCAATTAGGGTGTGCAGGGTGAATACGTGGTCTGTCATACGGTAATTTGGTAAAAAACATTTGCTCAGTACATTGTTTTCACTGAGGAAATGTACGAGTCTGCTGTTAATGATAATGCAGAGGATTTTCCCAAGATTGCTGTTGACACATATCCCACGGTAGATATTGGGGTCAAATTTGTCTCCACTTTTGTGAATTGGGGTGATCAGTACTTGTTTCCAAATATTGGGGAATATGCCAGAGCTGAGGATGATGTTAAAGAGTTTAAGTGTAGCCAATTGGAATTCGTGTTCTGTATATTTCATTTAAGATAGCATCAACACTTTCTGGGTTGGAGGGTTTGAATTTTGTCCTGTAATAATCCAGTGGGTTCTGGTAGTCTATAATAGTTAATTCTAAGATTTGTATTTCATCATGTATGTTTTTGCTGTTTGTTATTTGTTATAGGGCCAAAAAGATTGGAGAACTTTTATCGATAGATCTCCGTTTGTCACGACTTCCAACGAAGGTGGCTCCCCTGCCTGTTCGGGCGGCGCTCGGCGGTCGTCGTTGGCGGTCTACTAGCCGCCACCGATCCCTTTTTCCTTTTCATTTCGTTTTGTCTTATTGGTTGCACCTGTTCCCTGTTTCGTTTCTTGATTTATGTCTATTTAAGCCTGTTAGGTCCGCCGAGGTTTGTGCGGGATTGTTACTCTGTTGGTTGTGGATGTGTTTTCGTGTTTGTTTTCGCCGGACTGTTTGGTCCTGTGTTTGGGCTGGTCTGTTTTATGCGCCCTGTATTTTGGCGTGACCGTTTTGTGCCGAAGAATAAATTACGATTTACCGAACCCTCTGCGCCTGACTCCGACCCACCACTCCTAGTAAACTCTGACACCGTTTTGGATTGATAACTCTTCGTGTTGTTGTTTGTTTAGAGTTTTGCAATTTTCCCAGAAGTGGTTCGATTCTATGGATTCTTCAACTACATTGAGCTGATTTCTGACGTGCTGTTCCTTCTTTTCCGTAGGTTATTTCTGTATTGTTTTAGTAATTCACCATAGTGAAGGCAAAGACTCAGGTTTTCTGGGTCTCTATGTTTTTGGTTGGACAGGTTTCTCAATTTCTTTCTTATGTTTTTGAATTCTTCATCAAACCATTTGTCATTGTTTTACATTTTCTTAGGGTGTCTGCTTGCCATTTTTTGATTTGATAGGGAAGCTGACAGGTGAAATATACTGTTTAAGTTTTCTACTGCCAAGTTTACACCTTCACTATTACAGTGGAACGTTTTGTTCAGGAAATTGTCTAAAATGGATTGAATTTGTTGTTGCCTAATTGTTTTTTGGTAGATTTCCACAGTACTTTCCTTCCATCTATAGCATTTCTTAATATTATTCAGTTCCTTTGGCTTTGATGCCTCATGATTGAGTATTTCTCTGTTCAAGTATAGTGTGATTTTGCTGTGATCTGATAGGGGTGTCAGTGGGCTGACTGTGAACGCTCTAAGAAACTCTGGGTAGAGGTCAATGATAAAGTAGTCTACAGTACTATTGCCAAGAGATGAGCTATAGGTGTACCTACCAAAGGAGTCCCCTTGAAGCCTACCATTGACTATGTACATACCCAGCGTGCGACAGAGCTGCAGGAGTTGTGATCCATTTTTGTTGGTTATGTTGTCGTAGTTGTGTCTAGGGGGGCATATGGGGGAGGGAACGCTGTCACCTCCAGGAAGGTGTTTATCCCCCTGTGTGCTAAGGGTGTCAGGTTCTTGTCCAGTTCTGGCATGTCGTCGCCACAGACTAGTACATGTCCCTGGGCCTGGAAATTGTTGATCTCCCCCTCTAGGATGGAGAAGCTGTCATCGTTAAAGTATGTTTGTGTGATATCTAAGTGTGTGTATGTGAAAACCGTTTGTGTTGAAATATTTAAATGATTTATATTTCCCAAGAGTAACCAAGGTCTAATTTGATGACAGCACTCAAAAGCAGCGCTATAAAAATGTCCGCACTTACACCCCCAATCACTCACACACTCTCTCACTCACTCAATCACTCACTCACTCACTCACTCACTGTTGGCTGTTGACGACTTTTTGTAAATTTTTTGGAGGCAAGCCGAAGTTCGTAGACGAAGTCTACGGTGATTGGTCAACAGTAGGGATTCTACAATCTTAGTTTTCATTCAACGAGAGGCGACTCGTTTTGATGTAAATGTTTTATTCAATACTGCACCAAACATCTTAGTTAGATGTAAAACTGCGCAACTAAGATCTCCTCGACAATAACGTGATTTCTTGAGTTATTTTAGATTAATTCTGACTATTTTGAGGAAGTGTATACTGCTACGCCATCTCAAAATGGACAAACAGTACAACATCTTATTTTATCTCGTATTTCAAGAGAAGGTATTTTAAGGGAGCCGGCTAGGCACCAGCCGAACTGAAGCATGCTGATGCCTGACAAGGAGCGGACTGGCCATCTGGCATTTCAAGCATTTGCCAGATGGGCTGTTCCATTTTTAGCCCAGTGGGCCTGTCTCACTTGAGTATTTTGCACCATTGATCATCAACTGGGCCGATGTGGGTGCTTGGAGGAACAAAATGATCCGGTGTGGGGGCCTCAAGGAAAAAGATGGGCTGGTGGGTTAGAAATACAAGGGTCGATTTCTGGTCCCAGTCAGTCCCTGCTACTGACACTACTCTCACATCATCTAATCATCTTATTATCAAATGATCTAATCACTGAGCACCCGGCTTACTGCTTCTGGAGCAGAATGGGGTCATGATGCACAGAAATGTTCACAGTACAGTGTGTTGATCTTTCTGAAGAGTCAACAGCTTCTCTGTAGTTTACTGGTCATCTGTAGTTTACTGGTCATCTGTAGTTTACTGGTCATCTGTAGTTTACAGGTCATCTGTAGTTTACAGGTCATCTGTAGTTTACTGGTCACCTGTAGTTTACTGGTCATCTGTAGTTTACTGGTCATCTGTAGTTTACTGGTCATCTGTAGTTTACAGGTCATGTGTAGTTTACTGGTCATCTGTAGTTTACTGGTCATCTGTAGTTTACAGGTCATCTGTAGTTTACTGGTCATCTGTAGTTTACTGGTCATCTGTAGTTTACAGGTCATGTGTAGTTTACTGGTCATCTGTAGTTTACTGGTCATCTGTAGTTTACTGGTCATCTGTAGTTTACTGGTCATGTGTAGTTTACTGGTCATCTGTAGTTTACAGGTCATCTGTAGTTTACTGGTCATCTGTAGTTTCTGGACACAGTGTTACACTGATCCCCATACAGACCTGTGAGTTCCATAGCAGGGCTTTGGGCGTGAACAGCTGCTGGGAATGTGAGATTGTGTGTGTGTGTGTGTGTGTGTGCAGCGATGGGGGGGGGGGGATTTGGGAAAGACCCCTTCCCAATTGTAATCCCGACCTTTGGAAAACAACAAAAACCTGGAAAGATAATAGGAATAGCCTAATCGGACCCAGTGACCAAATAGACTCCCGGGACATTGGAGCATGTCTGTGTGTGTGTGTGTGTGTGTGTGTGTGTGTGTGTGTGTGTGTGTGTGTGTGTGTGTGTGTGTGTGTGTGTGTGTGTGTGTGTGTGTGTGTGTGTGTGTGTGTGTGTGTGTGTGTCAGAGCGTGCAAACTCACCTCTCAGTCGGGGTGGAGACAGGCATCTGGGAGTAAATCTGGGAGCACTTTCTCTCTCACGCCAGCCAGCTTTACTAGACAGACATATGCATGTGTGTGTGTGTGTGTGTGTGTGTGTGTGTGTGTGTGTGTGTGTGTGTGTGTGTGTGTGTGTGTGTGTGTGTGTGTGTGTGTGTGTGTGTGTGTGTGTGTGTGTGTGTGAACGTCTGCTGTGCCAACCCCTCTCCATGTGTCTCGATCATGTACAATGCTTTCCATCCTAACTTGAGAAACACACCCATCAATTGGAGAAGTTGCTCTCCATCAGTCTCTACACATCGTGAACTATAGAAGTAGTATCTCCACACTGCAGCTACAGAGATAAACACCAGAGCTCCATCCCAATTCATTGATCAACCCTCATATTGACCATCCACCAGACAGGTCATTCACATTCACTATGACAAAGGAACCACATGTTTGACCTCTCTTAACTTCTAAATGATTTACAGTTTTTGTTCTCTGTTCTGTAAAAGTGGCAGCCAGATGCATGGTGTGTCCTGTATAGTGTGCAAAGAGCCATACAGCGTGAGAAGTAACCACCGTGTTCTTTCTCTCTCCCTCTCTCCCTCGCTCGTTCCCTCCCTACCCCCTCGCTCCTTCACTCTCTCGCTCCCTCCCTCCCTACCCCAGAAGAGGGGAAAACATCAACAGCCCCATTGTGTGCCGGCTGAATTGGTGGGGTGAAAGAAGCCATTTGTTCTAATTATTCATACATTACTCAACACACACTGCACACACACACACACACAAACGCAGGGTGGGGGTAGGCAGGGGGTCATTAGAGGGGGCAGAAGGAGAGGGTTTGGGGGTGTGGTGTACAGTTGTAGAGTGCAGGGTGAGGGCTGGGAGGGTGGAAGAGGAAGCAGAGATTAGTTTTTTCGGGAACAAGGGCACAAAATGTCCTCTCGCAGGTCAGCGAGCGTCAGCGATGGTGGTGGCCAAACTGTTCCCTTTTATGAATGGAAAAACAAAGCTGTCTTGGAACGTATGTGTGAGCAGGCTGGTCACTAGAAATAGATGACCATTTTGGACGTTTGAAAAGGCCCTGAGAACTTCGATATACTATTATCGTCAAGCACTCATGAGGCTTGGAGCTGGAGCCACTGCTTAGACCACTGCACTACAGCAGTTCACATTACTCAAGCAAGCCATGAGAATACTACACAGTAAAATCACCAGTGTTAAATTCACTGTGTCAAAACTCCCATAGAGTTGATCTAGCAACTGGCAGTGCCAAATGACCCCTAGCGTCAGTGCTGATAACTGGTGTTAATTGCTAAGGTGTACAATTTTACTCTATTAGTGTAGACTATTACTTAGTTAGTGTAAACATCATCACAACACAACACAGCCCATAAATTCAGTTTCTGCGTTCAATTTCCTCTTTTCTCGACGCCATTGTTGGATCAACAAAATCCTAATTTGTTCCACGCAAAGGTGAGTTTTTTTTCAATTTAAAGTTTTAAGTTTTCAATCAACCAACCAAACACATTCCACATTCACAGATGTGACTTAAAAAAAAATATATATATATAAAAAATAATAATCCAAAATTGTTTTATATGTATATATATATATATATATATATATATATATATATACATATACATACACATACATACACACACACACACAAATAATAATTATAACAAAATTTAAATTATAGAACTTGCAGCAGCACTATCAAGGTTCTTATTAGCTATTTCCAGCCTTAGCTGAGATGACGAGCCAATAATTAGTTTTTAGATTTTACAGCACCTTACACAACACGCATCTGCTCATCTCCCTGATCCCCCCCATTCACTCTGTCCAATTTGAAATATAGTTGAGTAGTGGAGACCAGAGTCTATCAAACTTGGGCTGTCTCTTGTGGAGGTCATAAGTGAGCTTTTCAAGAGGGAGAAAGTCAACAATCTGGTCAATCCACATTTTAAATGTAGGAGAAGTATTAGAGGCCCACAATAGAAGAATACATTTCTTAGCAAAGTATGTAATGGTCATGAGCAGATTTTCTCTGTCAGGATCAAGAACAAAGTCCTGCTGGGCATTAAGAAGATAGAGACACGGGGTCATATCAAACTGTACATCTAGTATTTTCTGTGCAGCAGTATGTATAGATTGCCAAAATCTGGCAATCTCTCTACAGCTCCAAAATACATGCATATAGGTTCCACTTTCAGAGGTACATCTTTTACAGTTAGGAGAAATGTCTGTTTTCATTTTATGGAGTCTCAAGGGAGTGTAATAAAATTTGTACAAAAATGTGTAATTAGATTCTTTCATTTTTACATTAGTAGAGGAGCAGTATACCCTGTCGCAAACCTCCGCCCATAACTCATCACTGATAGTCAGACCAAGGTCCTTTTCCCATATTATTTTCAAAGGAGTAAAGGAGGATCCTCCTTTCTCAGAAAGGAGTCTATAGATATAGGATATTTTGCCTTTAATGGATTGTGCTGTGACAAGAAGGGTTTCAACTTCATTCAACTGAGTTCTAAACCTCCTCTTGGAAGTAAATGAGGAGATGACATGTCTAATTTGAAGATATTTAAAAAAAAAAAATGGGATCTTGGCACATTGAATTCATTGCAGAGCTCTTGAAAGGATTTCAGTGTAGTAGTCTTCTGATGAAATAGGTCTGAAAAGGTCCTGATTCCTAGAGTATGCCAAAGATTAAAGTTGGCATCCCTCAGGGCTTTTGGCAAGTCTGGGTTGCCTACTATAGGCGAGTGTGTAACGGCTGTCCTCCTCCTCTTCGGGAGAAGAGGAGGAGTAGGGATTGGACCAAAGCGCAGCGTGATAGTTTGACATAACGAAGTTTATTAAAGTAAAGACGAAAAACCGAAAACACTTCAACAAACTACAAAATAACAAAACGACGTAGACAGACCTGAACATGGAACTTACATAAATACACGAAGAACTCACGAACAGGAACAGACTACATCAAACGAACGAACAAACCGAAACAGTCCCGTGTGGTGCAACATACACAGACACAGAAGACAATCACCCACAAACAAACAGTGTGAACAGCCTACCTTTATATGGTTCTCAATCAGAGGAAACGTCAAACACCTGTCCCTGATTGAGAACCATATAAGGCTAATTACACCTGACCTAAACATAGAAACACAAAACATAGAATGCCCACCCCAACTCACGCCCTGACCAACTAAACACATACAAAAATAACAGAAAACAGGTCAGGAACGTGACAGAACCCCCCCCTCAAGGTGCAAACTCCGAACGCACCACCAAAAGTCTAGGGGAGGGTCTGGGTGGGCATCTGTCCACGGTGGCGGCTCAGGCTCTGGGCGTGGTCCCCATCCCACCATAGTCAATCCCCGCTTTCGTATCCCCCTCTCAATGACCACCCTCCAAATAAACCCACCTAAATTTAGGGGCATCACCGGGATAAGGGGCAGCACCGGGATAAGGGGCAGCTCCGGACTGAGGGACGGCAGCTCCGGACTGAGGGACGGCAGCTCCGGACTGAGGGACGGCAGCTCCGGACTGAGGGACGACAGCACCGGACTGGATGGCGGATCCTGGCTGGCTGGCTCTGGCGGATCCTGGCTGGCTGGCTCTGGCGGATCCTGGCTGGCTGGCTCTGGCGGATCCTGGCTGGATGACGGCTCTGGCGGATCCTGGCTGGATGACGGCTCTGGCTGGTCATGGCTGGATGACGGCTCTGGCTGGTCATGGCTGGATGACGGCTCTGGCTGGTCATGGCTGGATGACGGCTCTGGCTGGTCATGGCTGGATGACGGCTCTGGCTGGTCATGGCTGGATGACGGCTCTGGCTGGTCATGGCTGGATGACGGCTCTGGCTGGTCATGGCTGGCGGAAGGCTCTGGCTGATCCTGTCTGACGGAAGGCTCTGGCTGATCCTGTCTGGCGGAAGGCTCTGGCTGATCCTGTCTGGCGGAAGGCTCTGGCTGATCCTGTCTGGCGGAAGGCTTTGGCTGCTCCTGTCTGGCGGAAGGCTCTAGCGGCTCCTGTCTGGCGGAAGGCTCTAGCGGCTCCTGTCTGGCGGACGGCTCTGTAGGCTCATGGCAGACGGGCGGCTTTGCAGGCTCATGGCAGACGGGCGGCTTTGAAGGCTCAGTACCGACGGGCAGTTCATGCGACGCTTGGCAGACGGACAGTTCAGACGGCGTTGGGCAGACGGGCAGTTCAGGCGCCGCTGGGCAGACGGGCAGTTCAGGCGCCGCTGGGCAGACGGGCAGTTCAGGCGCCGCTGGGCAGACGGCAGACTCTGGCCGGCTGAGACGCACTGTAGGCCTGGTGCGTGGTGCCGGAACTGGAGGTACCGGGCTAAGGACACGCACCTTCAGGCTAGTGCGGGGAACAACAACAGGGCACACTGGACTCTCAAGGCGTACTATAGGCCTGGTGCGTGGTACCGGCACTGGTGGTACCGGGCTGAGGGCACGCACATCAGGGCGAGTACGGGGAGAAGGAACAGTGCGTACAGGGCTCTGGAGACGCACAGGAGGCTTGATGCGTGGTGCCGGGACTGGAGGCACTGGGCTGGAGACACGCACCACAGGGAGAGTGCGTGGAGGAGGAACAGGGCTCTGGAGACGCACTGGAAGCCTGGTGCGTGGTGTAGGCACTGGTGGAACTGGGCTGGAGCGGGGAGGTGGCGCCGGAAATACCGGACCGTGCAGGCGTACTGGCTCCCTTGAGCACTGAGCCTGCCCAACCTTACCTGGTTGTATGCTCCCCGTCGCCCGACCAGTGCGGGGAGGTGGAATAACCCGCACCGGGCTATGTAGGCGAACCGGGGACACCATGCGTAAGGCTGGTGCCATGTAAGCCGGCCCGAGGAGACGTACTGGTGGCCAGATATGTAGGGCCGGCTTCATGACATCCGGCTCAATACTCAATCTAGCCCTGCCAGTGCGGGGAGGTGGAATAACCCGCACCGGGCTATGCACACGTACAGGAGACACCATGCGCTCTACTGCGTAACACGGTGTCTGCCCGTACTCTCGCTCTCTACGGTAAGTACAGGGAGTAGGCGCAGGTCTCCTACCTGACTTCGCCACTCTCCCTCTTAGCCCCCCCCCCCCCCAAGACATTTTTGGGGTTTACTCACAGGCTTCCTACCGCGTCGTCGTGCTGCCTCCATTCGCCGGTATCCCTCCTCGCACTGCGCCAGAGAATCCCAGGCGGGCTCCGGCACTCGCCCTGGGTCGATCGCCCACCTGTCGATCTCCTCCCACGTAGTGTAGCCCAGATCCTTCTCCTGCTTCCGAGCTAGCTCCTCGAAACGCCGCCTCTCTGCTTTCGCTGCCTCCAGCTCAGCTTTGGGGCGGCGATATTCTCCTGGTTGAGCCCAGGGTCCCTTTCCGTCCAATATTTCCTCCCAAGTCCACGAGTCCTGGTTCTTTGGCCGCTGTTGCTGGTTCCTCTCACACTGCTTGATCCATGGCAGGTGGGTGATTCTGTAACGGCTGTCCTCCTCCTCTTCGGAAGAAGAGGAGGAGTAGGGATTGGACCAAAGCGCAGCGTGATAGTTTGACATAACGAAGTTTATTAAAGTAAAGACGAAAAACCGAAAACACTTCAACAAACTACAAAATAACAAAACGACGTAGACAGACCTGAACATGGAACTTACATAAATACACGAAGAACTCACGAACAGGAACAGACTACATCAAACGAACGAACAAACCGAAACAGTCCCGTGTGGTGCAACATACACAGACACAGAAGACAATCACCCACAAACAAACAGTGTGAACAGCCTACCTTTATATGGTTCTCAATCAGAGGAAACGTCAAACACCTGTCCCTGATTGAGAACCATATAAGGCTAATTACACCTGACCTAAACATAGAAACACAAAACATAGAATGCCCACCCCAACTCACGCCCTGACCAACTAAACACATACAAAAATAACAGAAAACAGGTCAGGAACGTGACAGAGTGAGAACATATTTGGGATGAGATGCCCAGGTATTTCTTACAGTCCCTCCACGCTAGTAGGGTGCTGTAAATCACAAATGTTTTGGCTATGTTGCCCACTTCACTAAAGTTATTAATGAATATAGTTGAGCTTAGTGGCAATGAACCACAGGATTGGGCTTCTATCTGGATCCACGTTGACTCTTGTCTGTTTGTGATCCATTTTAGCATGTTGCGGATTTGGGCAGACCAGTAGTACAATTGAAGGGAGGGAAGGGCAAGACCACCCTTAGATTCAGGTTTCGATAGAGTGGAGAGCTTGATCCTAGGTTTTTTATTGCCCCATATAAATTTGGTGATGCTTTGGTTAATTGTTTTGAAAAAGGAAGCTGGGAGATAGCATGGGAGCATCTGAAATAAATAGTTCAGTCTAGGGAGGATGTTCATACGGATTACATTAATTCTTCCTACTAAGCTAATTGGGAGGGAAATCCAGGTTTGGAGGTTGTTCTTGATTCGATCCAGGAGTGGAAGATAATTCTCCTTGAAAAGCCTATTCAGATCTGGTGTTATGAATATCCCAAGGTATTGAAACCCCTGTGTCTTCCATTGGAATGGGCATAGTGTCTTCATAGAACTGGTGAGTGTAATATTGAGAGGGCAGACAGTGGATTTGTTAAAATTAATCTTATAACCTGAAAACGTGCCATACTGAGCAATTGTGTCTAAAATGGGAGGAAGGGATTTCTCAGGGTTGGATATGTAGAGCAAGACATCATCCGCGTAAAGCGAAATCTTGTGCTGCAGGCCGCCTGCAGGAACACCCATAATACTTGGATTGCTCCTTATCAACTCTGCCAGAGGCTCCGCCCCCAACAAGTAGAGCAGGGGGGACAGCGAGCACCCTTGTCTTGTGCCCCGTCCCAAAGGAAATCTGTCAGAGTTCAGTCCGTTAGTAGTCACCATGGCATTTGGATGAGAGTATAGTGATTTGATCCATTTAATAAAGTTTGGGCCCATATTGAACTTTTCTAAGACTGAGAACAGAAAGCTCCACTCCATCCTGTCGAACGCCTTCTCAGCATCCAGTGAAGCCAGCAGGACAGGGGTCTTCTGTGCGTTTACTTGATCAATAATATCAAAAAGACGGCGAATGTTATCAGAAGAGTATCTGTCTCTAATAAATCCAGTTTGGTCCGCTTTTATTATTTTGGGAAGAAGAGTGTTTAGTCTTTTGGCGAGCAATTTGGTAATTATTTTGTAGTCGAAATCCAACAAGCTTATGGGCCGGAAGGAGGAGCAGGATAGGGGGTCCTTGTCTTTTTTGAGCAACACTGTAATGCGAGCTGTGTGCATTGAGTCTGGGAGAACTCTGTTTTTGCAAAAATCCTCCAGCATTGGCATGAAAATAGGGCTAAGCTGGGGCCAAAAAGCTTTGTAGAACTCTCTGGGGAATCCATCTGGGCCTGGGGACTTGTTAGGTGGCATGGAGGTAATTGCCTCCAGGATCTCCTCAGGAGTGAAGGGGGAGTTGAGATCTTCTTGGTCGGTCTCTGATAGTTTAGGTAGCGAGATTCCCTCTAGGAAGGAGTGGAGTTCTGCCTCCGTGTGTTTTCTCTCAGAGGTATATAGTTTGCAGTAAAAATCATGAAAAGTTAAATTGATCTTTTTTGGGTCATATGTGACCTCATCCTCTGCTGTTCGGATAGCCATAATTGTACGCTCTGACTGCTCTTTTTTTAATTGATAAGCAAGCAATCTACTAGGCCTATTGCTATACTCATGGTATTTCTGTTTAGTAAAGAAAACTTTTTTTTTAATCTCCCGAGTATAGTCCAAATTCAGTTTGGCTTTGGCTGCTTTAAGTTGACTCCAGGAGGTGCTGTCTGGGGATTGTTTATGTACTTTTTCACAGCGTTCCAGCTCCCTCTCCAGATCTAGCCTGTGTGCTTCCATTGCTTTTTTCTTAGAGGAAGCATATGCAATTAGATGACCTCTTAGTGTGGCTTTAGCAGCGTCCCACATTGTGGCCGGAGAAACAGGAGAATCTTTGTTGTCTTGTGTGTAGTTGTCTATCCATGTAGTTACCAATGTATGGAATGCTTCGTTTGACAGCATGGAGGTGTTGAATTTCCAGCTCTTTGACCTCGGGATGTTTTTGCAGAGGTCAAAGCGGAGGTGGACAAAGGCGTGATCCGAAAGCGCTATGGGTCCGATTGTACACGTGGCTGAATTTATGAAACTCTTTGGGATAAAAATGTAATCTATACGGGAGTAGGTGTTATGGACATTAGAGTAGTATGTATAGTCCATAGATGAGCTATTAGTCTCTCTCCAGATATCTATCAGTCCCATCTCTTTAGTAAGAGAGTTCAACATCTTTGCAGATCTAGGATTTGTGGTGGGGACTTGAGATGATTTGTCTAGGGTTGGGTTCAGGGTACAATTAAAATCTCCGGCCAACACTCCAAAGGAAACACAATGCTCATTGAACAGGGTTATCATTTTCGACATAAAAGCAGGAGTATCTGTGTTAGGGGCGTATATGTTTAAGATAGTAATTGGTTGCCCATACAGTGACCCAGTTATCAAAATAAATCTCCCCTCCGGATCAGATATGTTTTTGTCAATTATGAGTGGAACATTCTTATGGATAAGTATTGTTGTACCTCTACTGTTGGATTTGAAAGATGAGAAATACACCTGTCCCACCCAAGCTCTGCGGAGTTTGGCATGTTCAGCATCACAGAGGTGTGTCTCTTGCAATAGCGCGATGTCTGCTTTTTCCTTTTTTAGAGCACATAGTATCTTTTTCCGTTTTATTGCATGGCCTAGACCGTGGCAGTTCCATGTCAATAGATATAAGGTACTAGTCATCGTCATCGAACAGTAATCGAACTTTAGTGCAAGTCATCTCTGGGTAAAGGTGGATAGTAGTTACAGCTGCGTTCACATAAAAGGAAAATAAATGGTTTACATAAAATAACAATCTCTGAACACCCCAGCCGAGTTCCCAAACAACTCGACATATCCCGTTGGATCTATTACCTCCCCGCTCAGTCACAATTCTGTGTTCCAACCAAAAAAAACGGGAACAGTTAGCAACGCACAACGTCTCCCCCTCCCCACCAAAGAAATGCCTCATCCTCTCCGCCCCGCATTGAGTAAATGACAACGTAGCCCCCGTCCAGACCACATTAAAAAAGGGAGAAAATAAAATCAATAGCCCAGCCTACATATAGTAGGCCTAGGTTATAATATGGGGCCTATCCCTCTCAGCTAAAGGAACATAAATATAGATTGGACGGCTATAATGACATTTAGCAGGGCGGGTGGGTCTTTGGATATCGGCTATATGTTGTCTTACCTCCTTTAGTAATAACAGTAATCGCATTTAGTCAATGGTCCATTTCTCATTGACCGGGGTTGTCTTTCAAAAAATGTTTTGCCTCTTCGGGAGTTTTGAAGTGTCGCAGGGCTCCTTGGTGAAGAATCCTGAGCTCGTTTGGGTATTTGAATCCCCTAAAGATGCCTCGGTCAATGGAGCATTTCTTCACCTCGTCAAACTCTCGGCGCTTTCGGCGTATTCCAGCTGACAGGTCCTGGAGTAAGGTGAGTTTGGCGTTTCCCACTGTAATGGTGTTGGTTTTCGCCGCCTGTAGGACTCGTTCCTTGTCGGTGAATCTCAGGAAACGTATGGTGATTGGGCGCGGTGGTTGTCTGGCTGCTGGTGGGGGCCTCAGTGCTCGGTGAGCTCTCTCGAGTTCTATGGGCCTGTCGGTGGACAGGTGGAGCCACTCGGGAAGTTTGTCTTGCAGGTAGCAGATCAGTGGCATGTTTCCCTCTTCTTTTTCGCCCAGATTTAATAGAACACAATTATTCCTTCGCCCCCTGTTTTCCAGGTCCTCTGTTTTCTCTTCCAGCTGCTCTATTTTTTTTTTAGCATATGCTATTGTTTCCATGGCGTCTGTCAATAAGTTTTCCGTGGATAGGATTCGCCCCTCTGCCTCGTCCAGGCGCCCCGCGTTTATGGTTATCTTGTTGTTTATGTCAGGCAAAGCATTTTCCAGGATTGTCACCTTGCCCCCTATCGCACTGAGCTGAGCGTTAATGGCATCTAGTTTAGTGTTGAGTTCTGTACGTTGGGATCTCAGCTCAGAAAAGATGTCTTCGACAGAGTGCGAGGTTGGCATTCGTTGGGCCTCGGGGGGGAACGTGTCCTCTTTCTCCTGGCTAATGGCGCTAGCTTTTTCTGAAGCTAGCTGCTTCTTGGAGGCTTTTTCCGTCGCTAGTGCTCGAGTCCGGGTAAAAATGTCACCTGTAGTGTCGCCTTTTGTAGCCGCCATGACTTTTTGACTAAAGCTAAATGAGTTTAAACTTGAAGTGGAGGTAAGATTAGGAATTGGAAACTACTTGTGCGGAGCTCCTAGTTCATGCGGCCATCTCGTTCAGGGGTCACGTGATCCCCAAAGGTGAGTTTTAAACAATTATTTCACTGATATTATTGAGCTGTTTTGATACATTGTTGTCAGACTGCAGTGTAACATAAAAAGTCTAACAGTTTTGATTGTGTGTGTGTGTGTGTGCAGCTAATGTTACTTGCGTTTCGCTTTTTGAAAGTCTTTGCTAGATAGCTAGCATGCCAGCTAACTAGCTGGCCCCTGTCCCGTGCAGTTAGTCTGCTCCACGTGGTGGATCCAAGGGCCCGTGTCTCATTTCAGCACCAAGCTTTTTTCACCTCATGCTAGTTAGTTCTCTTCATTTTGGCTGCTTACTATATATTGATGACCAATTCTGATTAAGGTGAGTTGTTAATTTAGCCAACTTATAACTCTGCATTTTTGACTTGTGGTTGATGCTTATAGATAAATATTGTGGCCATTGCATCGGCAGCTAGCTAGTCTAGCTAACTGCGTTTCCCACTTGCTTTATCACTAGCTGATTTTGGCGGTCTTGTAAGACTGCTCCTAGAACATGACCAACGAATAGTGACTAGTTTGGGACCTGTTTCAAGTAATATCAGACAAGTTGTGGTCATGATACAATATTTTCATAATAGACTTTGAAATTAGCATTGCTAAGTAAAGGAGTATTGGTGAAAATGTTTGTAGTCATCCTTATATAACGTGTCATGATTGAAATACAAATGTAATGCTTTTTCATCCATGTTGGCCTTATTTCGTACCATTAACTGCTTTCAGACCTAGTCATGCTGATCAGGGTGAAATTCAATGGTGACGAAAAATATGCCAAGATCATTGACCTGACACTTGAAAACCTTTTGATTGGAGGTAAATGTTTAATTTGTGATTGGAAATAAATGTATTGTTTTCAAACCAGTCAGTCTGATTACTCTTACCATTACGATTGCAATTCTAATTGTAGGTTGTTGTTTTAATATTTGTCACAGCTTTCCTGAAATTTGAGATCCCACTTACTAGTTTATCAGAGGCGAAGCTGTATGATGGGTCTGGAACTGAAGTTTATGGGGATGTGTTTGAGGAGGTGGTGACACGGCCAGACACGGACAGATCTTGGTGTTTTGTGGTGACACGGACAGATCTTGGTGTTTTGTGGTGACACGGACAGATCTTGGTGTTTTGTGGTGACACGGACAGATCTTGGTGTTTTGTGGTGACACGGACAGATCTTGGTGTTTTGTGGTGACACGGACAGATCTTGGTGTTTTGTGGTGACACGGACAGATCTTGGTGTTTTGTGGTGACACGGACAGATCTTGGTGTTTTGTGGGGACACGGACAGATCTTGGTGTTTTGTGGTGACACGGACAGATCTTGGTGTTTTGTGGTGACACGGACAGATCTTGGTGTTTTGTGGTGACACGGACAGATCTTGGTGTTTTGTGGGGACACGGACAGATCTTGGTGTTTTGTGGTGACACGGACAGATCTTGGTGTTTTGTGGTGACACGGACAGATCTTGGTGTTTTGTGGTGACACGGACAGATCTTGGTGTTTTGTGGTGACACGGACAGATCTTGGTGTTTTGTGGTGACACGGACAGATCTTGGTGTTTTGTGGTGACACGGACAGATCTTGGTGTTTTGTGGGGACACGGACAGATCTTGGTGTTTTGTGGTGACACGGACAGATCTTGGTGTTTTGTGGTGACACGGACAGATCTTGGTGTTTTGTGGTGACACGGACAGATCTTGGTGTTTTGTGGGGACACGGACAGATCTTGGTGTTTTGTGGTGACACGGACAGATCTTGGTGTTTTGTGGTGACACGGACAGATCTTGGTGTTTTGTGGTGACACGGACAGATCTTGGTGTTTTGTGGTGACACGGACAGATCTTGGTGTTTTGTGGTGACACGGACAGATCTTGGTGTTTTGTGGTGACACGGACAGATCTTGGTGTTTTGTGGTGACACGGACAGATCTTGGTGTTTTGTGGTGACACGGACAGATCTTGGTGTTTTGTGGTGACACGGACAGATCTTGGTGTTTTGTGGTGACACGGACAGATCTTGGTGTTTTGTGGGGACACGGACAGATCTTGGTGTTTTCAAGCTTTGTTAAACTGCATTTTTTAAAAACTGTTTTAAGTTGTATAAATTGTGTTTATTAATCTCTAGATGCCAATTTAGGTTGGCCAGTAATAGTAGTTCAATTAACGTGTATCCTGGTGATTTACTCAAACTCTGTTTGGAGGTGTGAAGTGAAATGTTTTTGTCCTATTTGTTTCAGATTGAACAGGATTTTATGTTGCTATTTGGAGAGGGAACATCAGACAAGTTTTTGGAGAGGTGGCCAACTACATTCAAGCAAAAGATCGTCATGCTAAGCAAGACCCTAAGCAAGACCACTCAGAGAGCTGAACTTCAGGAGCTGATCCAGATGGCAGAATCTGCAGTTGATGAGGGAGCTGACACAAATACCGACGGTTAGATGATCCTAATTTATCATTTATATTTCAAATAACTCTGAAATGTTAATGTCACTGATGGAATTGACCATTTTAATCAGGATCTCTTTGTTTAGGATGGGACGGTGGCCTTTCCTTCATCCTTCTCCTGCTCCATTTCATTCCTCCTTCATCACAAGGCCACAAAAGACAAGGCCAGATGTCTGCATGCCAAGCTGAACAGCATCTTGTGATATTCCAAAAGGTTTGTATTGACATTCTTATTCTTAGACAGTGCAGCTGTAACGGCTGTCTATCTCTTCCTCCTCATCTGACGAGGAGAGGCGAGAAGGATCGGAGGACCAATACGCAGAGTGGTAAGTGTCCATGTTTTAATAATATAAACTGAACACGACAACAAATACAAAATAACAAAAGTGAAACTAACCGAAACAGTCCCGTGTGGCACAAACACTGACACGGAAGACAAACACCCACAAACCAACAGTGAAAACAGGCAACCTAAATATGGTTCCCAATCAGAGACAATGCAAAACACCTGTCTCTGATTGAGAACCATATCAGGCCAAATGAACAAACCTAAACATAGAAACAAATAACATAGACTGCCCACCCCAACTCACGCCCTGACCATACTAAATAAAGACAAAACAAAGGAAAATAACAGTCAGAACGTGACAGTACCCCCCCCCAAAGTTGCGGACTCCGGCCGCAAAACCTAAACCTATAGGGGAGGGTCTGGGTGGGCGTCTGTCCACGGTGGCGGCTCTGGCACGGGACGTGGACCCCAATTCACCATTGTTTTTGTCCGCTCCCTTAACCGCCCCCGTGGCCTCTTATGAGCGGCGATCCTCGCCGCCGACCTTGGCCTGGGGACCCTAGCCATGGGTCCCGAATGGACAGGATACTCCGGCAGCACCGGAGTGAAAGACGACTCCGGCAGCGCCGGAGTAAAAGGCAATTCCGGCATCGCCGGCTTGACAGGCAGCTCTGGCAGCTCCTGGCTGACTGACGGCTCTGGCAGGTCCTGGCTGACTGACGGCTCTCGCAGGTCCTGGCTGACTGACGGCTCTGGCAGGTCCTGGCTGACTGACGGCTCTGGCAGCTCCTGGCTGACTGACGGCTCTGGCAGGTCCTGGCTGACTGACGGCTCTCGCAGGTCCTGGCTGACTGACGGCTCTGGCAGGTCCTGGCTGACTGACGGCTCTGGCAGGTCCTGGCTGACTGACGGCTCTGGCAGGTCCTGGCTGACTGACGGCTCTGGCAGCTCCTGGCTGGCTGGCGGCTCTGGCAGCTCCTGGCTGGCTGGCGGCTCTGGCAGGTCCTGGCTGACTGACGGCTCTGGCAGCTCCTGGCTTGCTGGTGGCTCTGGCAGGTCCTGGCTTGCTGGCGGCTCTGGCAGGTCCTGGCTGACTGGCGGCTCTGGCAGGTCCTGGCTGACTGGCGGCTCTGGCAGGTCCTGGCTGACTGACCAGACGGGCAGCTCAGACGGCGCTGGACAGACGGGCAGCTCAGACGGCTCAGGACAGACGGGCAGCTCTGGGGGCTCAGGACAGACGGGCAGCTTTGGCGGCTCAGGACAGACGGGAGACTCTGGCGGCTCAGGACAGACGGGAGACTCTGGCGGCTCAGGACAGACGGGAGACTCTGGCGGCTCAGGACAGACGGGAGACTCTGGCGGCTCAGGACAGACGGGAGACTCTGGCGGCGCTGGAGAAGAGGAAGGCTCTGGCAGCGCTGGACAGGCGGGAGCAACTGTAGAGAGAAACCAGAGAGACAGCCTGGTGCGGGGGGCTGCCACCGGAGGAGTGGTACGTGGAGGTGGCACCGGATATACCGGACCGTGAAGGAGTACAGGAGCTCTTGAGCAACGAGCCTGCCCAACCTTACCTGGTTGAATACTCCCCGTAGCCCGACCAGTGCGGCGAGGTGGTATAGCCTGCACTGGCCTACGCTGGCGAACCGGGGACACCATGCGTAAGGCTGGTGCCATGTACGCCGGCCCGAGGAGACGCACTGGAGACCAGATGCGTTGAGCCGGCTTCATGGCACCTGGCTCGATGCCCAACCTAGCCCGGCCGACACGAGGAGCTGGAATGTATCGCACCGGGCTAAGCACGCGTACTGGGGACACCGTGCGCTCCACCTCATAACACGGTGCCTGACCAGTACGACGCCCTCTCACTCCACGGTAAGCACGGGGAGTTGGCTCAGGTCTCCTACCTGGCTTAGCCATACTCCCTGTGTGCCTCCCCCCAATACATTTTTGGGGCTGACTCTCGAGCTTCCAACCGCGTCGCCGTGCTGCCTCATACCAGCGCCTCTCTGCCTTCGCTGCCTCCAACTCTGCCCTGGGACGGCGATATTCCCCTAGCTGAGTCCAGGGTCCCTTACCGTCCAGAATCTCCTCCCAAGTCCATGAATCCTGTGTCTTCTGCCGCTGCTGCCCTTTACCACTCTGCTTGGTCCTTGGTTGATGGGTGTTTCTGTAACGGCTGTCTATCTCTTCCTCCTCATCTGACGAGGAGAGGCGAGAAGGATCGGAGGACCAATACGCAGAGTGGTAAGTGTCCATGTTTTAATAATATAAACTGAACACGACAACAAATACAAAATAACAAAAGTGAAACTAACCGAAACAGTCCCGTGTGGCACAAACACTGACACGGAAGACAAACACCCACAAACCAACAGTGAAAACAGGCAACCTAAATATGGTTCCCAATCAGAGACAATGCAAAACACCTGTCTCTGATTGAGAACCATATCAGGCCAAATGAACAAACCTAAACATAGAAACAAATAACATAGACTGCCCACCCCAACTCACGCCCTGACCATACTAAATAAAGACAAAACAAAGGAAAATAACAGTCAGAACGTGACAGCAGCAGCCATTATGATGAACTAATGATGGTGTTTGTTTTTGTCATCTTCAGGCAGGAACCAGTATCCAGGAGCACCTTGATGCGATTGACCGGAGCCGCCAACCATATCTTCTTGCAGTCGGGACCAGGAAGAGCAGCATCCATGCTTACTTCATCATCCTGGACAAGCGAGCCTTAGCGTGCAAGTCAACGAGCGCTCGTGGTGCCTTCGATGAGCTTTTCAAGACTCACTTTGTTTTTGGTACTGCTTACAGTACAATGCTGTGCAACATGTACACCTTCGTACAGACAACTGTGTACAACATAGACATTGGGAAGGTTAAGGAGACTCCAAGGGTTGTTGAGCTCAGAGCTAGACTCCTGCACTGATGCTGATATAAGTTATGATGATATGTTTTGTTTGCCATGCTAGTCATGGAAGTACCAACTTGCTCGTAAGGCATCTCAAGTTGATGCATGGAATGTACCCTGGTAGAACTCCTGGACTAAAATGTGGTCAAGCAGATTGTTGTTGTGTATTTAGTACATTTTCAGGCAGCATTTGAACAGGGCACATTCCGGAGACTGTCCAAATTTTGTTAAATGCTAACTTGGATGCTAATACAGCCGTTAATAATCAGCCAAGTAATGCTGATTTTCCTTCTAGTTCTAGTTGTAACCATGTTGTACCAGTGTCTAACAAGAACACACTTGATATGTGTGCGTCTGCTATTGCACATGTAACAGTATAACTTTATGGAGTCCCCTCACCCCGACTCGGGCGCGAACCAGGGACCCTCTGCACACATCAACAACGGTCGCCCACGAAGCATCGTTACCCATCGCTCCACAAAGGCAGCGGCCCTTGCAGAGCAAGGGGAACCACTACTTCTAGGTTTCAGAGCAAGTGACGTAACCAACTGAAAGGCTGCTAGCGCGCACCACCGCTAACTAGCTAGCCATTTCACATCACTGCAGGCTGCAGGTGTAGGTCAGACGACTGTAAATAGTTTTGTATCTTCCATGGAAGAAGCAGTTCAAGAGATACAGGGTCAAGCTGAAGCCACCGCTCGTACATGTATATCTTCAAAAGACACAGAAACGGTCAGAAAAATCCAACATTCTTTTCAGGATATCGAAAATCCTTTCACATCGTTCAAATCCTTTTCACATCAAAACGAAGTGCTTATTTCATACAAAAATGGGGAACCGTTCAACCAGTTGAGAAAGTCCTTGGTGTTAGATTTGACAATAGAAGACTACTGGAACTTATGATCAAATGGCCATAGCTGATCCATTTTCATACGTTCCAATTCTCCAGACATTTTGAAGAACCCAAACACAAGTGGCATGTTTAACCCGGGCATCGTTTTAAAGATGGAGTTTACTTTGATTTGGAAGATGGACTATACATGAAGAGACATCCTCTTGCATTGAAAATTCAACTCTTTTATGATGACTTTGAGACTGTTAATTCATTGGGATCAAAAAAGGCTATTCACAAGTTGGGAGGTGTATACTTCACTTTGAGAAATTTTACCCCAAAGTTTAATTCAATTTTGGTAAATAATAACTTATGTGCACTTTTCCATACCCAGGACCTTAACTTATGGATTTGATTCCATTCTTGAGCCAATAGTAAGTGATTTGAAAGTGCTTGAGACTGAGGGTAGTGAAGTTCCCTTCTTCAGTGGTCGTATACATGGCAGCATTGTCCAAGTCACTGGAGATAATCTTGCTATACATTGCCTGTTTGGTTTTGTGGAATCATTTAGTGCTTTTTATTGTTGCCATTTTTGCCTCACTGAGAAAGTGGATTTTCAAACTGTGTTCTCTGAGGATGACCCAAGAGTGACTTTACGAACAAAACACATGCACTCAGACCATTGTTAAACTATTTAGTCAAACCCAACACTACTTCATGTGTACGGTGTGAAGCATGCTTGCTTATTGAACTCTCTGCAGTACTTCAATAGTACAGACCATTTGTCTGTTGATATAATGCATGACGCTTTAGAAGGAGTTGCACAATTTCAGGTAACTTGTGTTTCAGTATATAGAAGTGAACTTTGTGACTCCTAAAGATGTGTAGAGTTCATGTCACTATAGCTACACAGAGAGGAGGAATCGTCCAGCTGCACTCAAAATGGATGATGGGACCAATGATTTGGGACTAAATGTTACTCAGTCTTGGTGTCTTCTCCGTAATTTGCCATTGATATTTGGTGATCTGTAACAGAAAGATGATAAATACTGGCAGCTTCTTCTGTTACTACTATAAATTGTAAATATTGTGTTTTCTCCTATACTGAAACACTTAATTGCTGAACATCCTAGCCTTTTCAATATTTGTCTCCTGATAGAAATCTGTTACCGAAACCCCACTTCATGATACATTATCCTTGTTGTATAAGGAATATTGGGCTGATAGAAATCTGTTACCGAAACCCCACTTCATGACACATTATCCTCGTTGTATAAGGAATATTGGGCTGATAGAAATCCGTTACCGAAACCCCACTTCATGACACATTATCCTCGTTGTATAAGGAATATTGGGCTGATAGAAATCCGTTACCGAAACCCCACTTCATGACACATTATCCTCGTTGTATAAGGAATATTGGGCCCATTCTTCACTCGTGGTGTATGCGCTACGAGGCAAAACATAATTTATTCAAAAAAGCAACCGAAGAGTTTTAAGAATGTCACTATGACCTTAGTCAAGAAACACAAAAAAATGACATGGCATATAATTGGGAAACGTTCAGCCAGGATAGACTAGCTATAGGTCCAGGAAAGATGTCAAGGCTCAATGAGCTGACAGAAAGTCATGAGATTGCTGCCAAGTTGAATGTCTCCGTGCACACAAACATTTTGTCAGTTAAATGGCTAAAGCACCACGGTATAGAAATATCGGCTTGATTTGGTCATATGTGGTGAAGTAGTCATTAAAATGGCAGTATTTTACAAAATTAAGGCTTATTGTTCTGAAAGAGGAAAATGTTTTTTTGGGTTGGGTCAGCTCTTGAAACCTTATGTTTTGATGATCATTTGCATGCATTTAAAGTTGTTTTGAAGAAAAGTCCCCCATACAAAGTATTTCATGTAAATGACATCATGTACCACAAACCTTTTGATTTGCTCATGTCATCTGGAGCAAGGGTTTTTTTGGACTACATTGTCCCCTACTCTCACTTGATAACAGTTTAAGCCAGGGCTGAGACTTATGGTTAGGTTGTGAGAAACATATTTGAATGTTGAAACAGCTTTGCTTGAGTTTATTGTGAAATTCCAAGTGCTTTTACAAAATATAATTCCTATTTACATGGGGGAAGAGTAAATAAATTAACACTGAATAGAGTAAACACATTTTTACTCTAATAGCAGTCACCCTAGATCAACACTAGTGAGTGTCACTATAACACTCAACGTGTTGATTACCTCTTAGTGTTACATTTTATCAACACCGGCCAGTGTGGTGCAGTGTTAACTTTTTGCACTCCTCAGTGTTAAATCAACACTAGAAATGTAACACTTTGATCAGTGTACTTTTTACCCTGTGTAGAGTGGGACCATATGTACTCGCTGACAGTGATAAATTTAACACTTAAAAGTGTTGATTTAACACTTTAAAATTGACTGTGTATGAATACTGATGACACCTAGCGCATTACTTTGAATCATTTTGTTTTAAACCTTCCCCAAACCATAACCTTTCAGTCCGTAACCACGCAGAATAAATGCGTAAAAAATAGACGTTCATCCATAATATATCGAATTTCGAAGGAAAACTATGAGATCTTGTTGGTGTGGGAGTGACTGTTTGTCTGCTGCTGTGTGCTCAGACATTGCATGCCGTGTGTGTGTGTGTGTGTGTGTGTGTGTGTGTGTGTGTGTGTGTGTGTGTGTGTGTGTGTGTGTGTGCGTGCGTGCGTGCGTGTGTGTGTGCGTGCGTGTTTGTGGTAAGGACACAGGGTGAGTACAGTCAGGGTTCCTCTTTTTCCTCTCTGGGGTAGTAAGCACACGCACACACAAACACACAAGCTACAGCTCAGTTCATCTGAGGTCACAGGAAGTGGCCATTTCTTTTCTCAGTTTCATGTATTTTGACTTCTTCCTCTATGATAATACACGTTCCTCTGGAAAGCTAAGTGAAGTTTTCACCATATTATTTACAACCATCTGATCCTTTCACTACGAGTCGATATGGAGAAGGTTCTCAGGGAGGGGGATAGGAGGGCTTGGATTTGGACAGAGTCCCCCAGCCAAGGTGGTTTCTGTCCTTACATAACAGAATGGGCCCATGTCCCAGTAGTGTAATATGTCCAGCCACTGCATACAGCTCAGGACATTTGGTTTTAGAGGTGTAGTTTCAGTAGAACACCTTGGGTTTTAGGGGTGTAGTTTTAGCAGAACACCTTGGGTTTTAGGGGTGAAGTTTCAGCAGAACATCTTGGATTTTAGGGGTGTAGTTTCAGCAGAACACCTTGGGTTTTAGGGGTGTAGTTTTAGCAGAACACCTTGGGTTTTAGGGGTGTAGTTTCAGCAGAACACCTTGGGTTTTAGGGGTTTAGTTTCAGTAGAACATCTTGGGTTTTAGAGGTTTAGTTTCAGCAGAACATCTTGGGTTTTAGAGGTGTAGTTTCAGCAGAACATCTTGGGTTTTAGGGGTGTAGTTTCAGCAGAACATCTTGGGTTTTAGGGGTGAAGTTTTAGCAGAACACCTTGGGTTTAGAGGTTTAGTTTCAGCAGAACACCTTGGGTTTTAGAGGTTTAGTTTCAGCAGAACATCTTGGGTTTTAGAGGTGTAGTTTCAGCAGAACATTTTGGGTTTTAGAGGTGTAGTTTCAGCAGAACATCTTGGGTTTTAGGGGTGAAGTTTCAGCAGAACACCTTGGGTTTTAGGGGTGTAGTTTTAGCAGAACACCTTGGGTTTTAGGGGTGAAGTTTCAGCAGAACATCTTGGGTTTTAGAGGTTTAGTTTCAGCAGAACATCTTGGGTTTTAGAGGTGTAGTTTCAGCAGAACACCTTGGGTTTTAGGGGTGTAGTTTTAGCAGAACACCTTGGGTTTTAGGGGTGAAGTTTCAGCAGAACACATTGGGTTTTAGAGGTTTAGTTTCAGTAGAACACCTTGGGTTTTAGAGGTTTAGTTTCAGCAGAACATCTTGGGTTTTAGAGGTTTAGTTTCAGCAGAACACCTTGGGTTTTAGGGGTGTAGTTTCAGTAGAACACCTTGGGTTTTAGGGGTGAAGTTTCAGCAGAACATCTTGGGTTTTAGAGGTTTAGTTTCAGCAGAACATCTTGGGTTTTAGAGGTGTAGTTTCAGCAGAACATCTTGGGTTTTAGAGGTTTAGTTTCAGTAGAACGGGATGGCAGGTAGCCTAGTGGTTCGAGCGTTGGGCCAGTAACCGAAAGGTTGCGGGATTGAATCCCCGAGCTGAGAAGGTAAAAATCTGTCGTTCTGCCGCTCAACAGGGTAGTTAACCCACTGTTCCCTGGTAGGCCGTCATTGTAAATAAGAATTTGTTCTTAACTGACTTGCCTAGTTAAATAAAATAACCGTGGGTTTTATGGGTTTAGCTTCAGTGGAACACCTTGGCCCAAAATCCAACACAAACAATATGCATGCACACTCACACACAGTTTCCAAACCAAGGGGTGACATGTGGCCTGATAGTGTGTGCTGAGGCCAGGACTGGTGTGTGTTGAGGCCAGGACTGGTGTGTGTTGAGGCCAGGACTGGTGTGTGTTGAGGCCAGGACTGGTGTGTGTTGAGGCCAGGACTGGTGTGTGTTGAGACCAGGACTGGTGTGTGTTGAGACCAGGACTGGTGTGTGTTGAGGCCAGGACTGGTGTGTGTTGAGGCCAGGACTGGTGTGTGTTGAGGCCAGGACTGGTGTGTGTTGAGGCCAGGACTGGTGTGTGTTGAGGCCAGGACTGGTGTGTGGTCAGTTCTATAACCCAGGGGACATCTCAGTTCAGCTCACAGTGTGTGACTTGGATTCTGATGGAATGTTCCTTTTAATAGGAAAACTGAAAATATGAATTACCCACAATGTGGGATTGAGCCCAGCAGAGCACTAACCGAGGCACAACTACATATACACAGAGCTGAGTAGACCTGCTAGACATTAAATAGGTGGGAATATGAGATGTGTACAGGACAGTTTACACACAAACAGGTGACTAATGACAGGTGGAAATGGACTTGCAACGATACCAGGTGAAACAGGACCCTAGGTACGTATACAGGTTAGATAACACACACACACACACACACACACACACACACACACACACACACACACACACACACACACACACACACACACACACACACACACACACACACACACACACACACACACACACACACAGTGGTGAATCATGTACTGACAGACAAGTAGACACCTGGGACTGGGGATATACAAGAGGGAGAATGGGAATACAGATGGGAATAAAACACAGGTGTACATGTGATCTGACACAAACAGACACATGTGGTAATAGTGGGATAAACAGGTGAGATAACAAACATAGACATTCATACAGGTGTGATTATGCTTCTCACATAAACAAGGTCATTAAGGTATGAGGAAATCATACGTATACAGACACACACACACACACACACACACACACACACACACACACACACACACACACACACACACACACACACACACACACACACACACACACACACACACACACACACACACACACACACACACACCTGTCTCTCCTCAGGTCTTTGCTCTTCTGTTGGGCGTGTTCTAGTTTTCTCCTCAGAGCGTCCACTTCTTGCTCAGCCACAGAGTACTTCCGGGTTGCCTCCTCCTCTCTCTGTTGACATGCCAACAGCTGTGATTGTAGAGAGTCACACCTGCATTGGCATGACAACCAGCCTTCCTCCTTCTCCCTGAGCTCTTGGGACAGCCTGTGGAAGAGGGGGAGGTGGAAGAGGGGGAGGGGGTGAAGGAGGAGGAGGGGAGGAGGAAGAAGAGGAGGAGGGGGAGGAGGAGGTGAAGGAGGAGGAGGAGAGGATGAAGAAGAGGAGGGGAGGAGAGGGGAGGAGGAAGAAGAGGAGGAGGGGGAGACATAGTATGTAAGAAGCAGAAAACATACAGGCCTAATGTAACTGGATGGACCAGTTATTGTTGTGAACGCAGCCTCTGCCAGTCTCAGGTGGTGGCAATTGGTAATCAAGGGTGGGGCTGCCACTTGTGTATAAAAGCTATCTGTTTTGTGTTCAGGAGATTCCAATACCCATAGGGCTGCCGTGCACAGGGAGGACAGGAACGGTGACAGTGGCATAGCGCATCTCCTACAGTGGCCTCTGTTGGGCAGGTACGTGTTTCTACCCTGATAGCACGGTACGGAGCACGTGCTGATAAGAGGTCAGAAGCGTCTCACATTACATAAGAGACAAGTGTTCCCTTCACACACCATCAGTGTGGTGTTTCTGTCAAGTGTTACAGACCATTCATCACCTCACTAAAACAAGGACTTCCTGGAAAGAGTCACTGTCTCAGAGCCACTTCCTGTTCCTGGGGCGTGGCTGAGGAAGAGGAAGTAATAAGTTGAGCCACACTCACACACACCCTGTAATGGACAATACCTGCTAAGGCAGTTCCCATCACATCTACACCCTGTCATAGAGATTACCTGTTCAGGGAGTCTCTCATCTACACCCTGTCATAGAGACTACCTGCTCAGGGAGTTCCCATCTACACCCTGTCATAGAGACTACCTGCTCAGGGAGTTCCCATCTCATTTATACCCTGTCATAGAGACTACCTGCTCAGGGAGTCTCTCATTTACACCCTGTCATAGAGACTACCTGCTCAGGGAGTCTCTCATCTACACCCTGTCATAGAGACTACCTGTTCAGGGAGTCTCTCATCTACACCCTGTCATAGAGACTACCTGTTCAGGGAGTTCCCATCTACACCCTGTCATAGAGACTACCTGCTCAGGGAGTCTCTCATCTACACCCTGTCATAGAGACTACCTGTTCAGGGAGTCTCTCATTTACACCCTGTCATAGAGACTACCTGCTCAGGGAGTCTCTCATCTACACCCTGTCATAGAGACTACCTGTTCAGGGAGTCTCTCATCTACACCCTGTCATAGAGACTACCTGTTCAGGGAGTCTCTCATCTACACCCTGTCATAGAGACTACCTGCTCAGGGAGTCTCTCATCTACACCCTGTCATAGAGACTACCTTTTCAGGGAGTCTCTCATCTACACCCTGTCATAGAGACTACCTGTTCAGGGAGTCTCTCATTTACACCCTGTCATAGAGACTACCTGCTCAGGGAGTCTCTCATCTACACCCTGTCATAGAGATGACCTGTTCAGGGAGTCTCTCATTTACACCCTGTCATAGAGACTACCTGTTCAGGGAGTCTCTCATTTACACCCTGTCATAGAGACTACCTGTTCAGGGAGTCTCTCATCTACACCCTGTCATAGAGACTACCTGCTCAGGGAGTTCCCATCTCATCTACACCCTGTCATAGAGACTACCTGTTCAGGGAGTTCCCATCTCATTTACACCCTGTCATAGAGACTACCTGTTCAGGGAGTTCCCATCTCATTTACACCATGTCATAGAGACTACCTGTTCAGGGAGTTCCCATCTCATTTACACCCTGTCATAGAGACTACCTGCTCAGGGAGTCTCTCATTTACACCCTGTCATAGAGACTACCTGTTCAGGGAGTCTCTCATCTACACCCTGTCATAGAGATTACCTGTTCAGGGAGTTCCCATCTCATTTACACCCTGTCATAGAGACTACCTGTTCAGGGAGTCTCTCATCTACACCCTGTCATAGAGACTACCTGTTCAGGGAGTTCCCATCTCATTTACACCCTGTCATAGAGATGACCTGCTCAGGGAGTTCCTATCTACCTTTATGGATGGGGAAGTGATTTCCCCCTTCCTCTCTCCCCTCTCAGCCCCAGGGGGAGGAACATAACAGACCGGACAGGTGATGGGACACCTGTTTTCCCTAGATAAGTACATATGACACCACGTCGGACAGACATCCCCATGAATCAAATCAAGTCAAATTTGCCAAGTTTATTTGTCATATGCACAGGATGCACACACTACATGTGGTGTACACGTACAATGAAATGCTACAGGTTCATCTCTCCACATTGCAACAACAGGAGAATAATAAAGTAATTTGAATACTCAGTGTAATAAAATAGAAAATACAATTTTGCATAACCTACAGTGAAGAAAAATATAAACACAACATGTAAAGTGTTGGTCCCATGTTTCATGAACTGAAATAAAAGATCCCAGAAATATTCCATACGCACAAAAAACATATTTCTCTAAAATGTTTGTTTTGTTTACATCCCTGTTAGTGAGCATTTCTCCTTTGCCAAGATAATGCATCCACCTGACAGGTGTGGCATATCAAGAAGCTGATTAAACAGCATGATAATTACACAGGTGCACCTTATCCTGGGGACAATAAAAGGACACTCTAAAATGTGCAGTTTTGTCACACAACACAATACCACAATACCACTGACTGCAGGAATGTCCACCAGAGTTATTGCCAGAGAATTTAATGTTAATTTATCTATCATAAGCCGCCTCCAATGTCGCTTTAGAGAAGTTGGCAATACGTCCAACCTGTCTCACAAATGCAGATCACTTATAACTACGCCAGCCCAGGACCTCCACATCCGGCTTCTTCACCTGCGGGATCGTCTGAGACCAGCCACCAGGACAGCTGATGAAACTGTGGGTTTGCACAACCAAAGAATTTCTACACAAACTGTCAGAATCTGTCTCAGGGAAGCTCATCTGCGTGCTCGTCGTCCTCACCAGGGTCTTGACCAACTGCAGTTCGGAGTCGTAACCAACTTCAGTGGGCAAATGCTCACCTTTGATGGCCACTGGCACATTGGAGAAGTGTGCTCTTCACGGATGAATCCTGGTTTCAACTGTACCAGACAGATGACAGACGGTGTGTATGGTATGGCGTCGTGTGGATGAGGGGTTTGTGGATGTGAACAGAGTGCCTCATGGTGGGGTTATGGTATGGGCAGGCATAAGCTACGGGCAACGAACACAATTGCATTTTATCGATGGCAATTTGAATGCACAGAGATACAGTGACGAGATCCTGAGGCCCATTGTCGTGCCATTCATCCACCACCATTCCCTCATGTTTCAGCATGATAACACACGGCCCTGTATGGCAAGGAGCTGTACACAATTCCTGGAAGCTGAAAATGTCCCACTTCTTCCATGACGTTTACGACAGCGTGTTCCAGTTTCCGCTAATATCCAGCAACTTCGCACAGCCATTGAAGAGGAGTGGGACAACATTCCACAGGCCACAACCAACAAACAGCCTGATCAACTCTATGCGAAGGAGATGTGTCGTGCTGCATGAGGCAAATAGTGGTCCCACCAGAATCTGACTGGTTTTCTGATACACGCCCCTACTTAGTTTTTAAGGTATCTGTGACCAACAGATGCATATCTGTATTCCCAGTCATGTGAAATCCATAGATCAGGACATCATTTATTTATTTTGACTGTTTCCTGAACTATAACTAGAAATTGTTGCATGTTGCGTTTATATTTTTGTTCGATCCCTGGTTTCTCCCGGATAATATTACCCAGTCGAGAGAGCGCCATGCAAAGCAGGACAAACACACTGAGACAGAGCAACACACTGAGACAGGACAACACACTGAGACAGGACAACACACTGAGACAGAGCAACACACTGAGACAGAGCAAAACACTGAGACAGGACAACACACTGAGACAGGACAACACACTGAGACAGAGCAACACACTGAGACAGAGCAACACACTGAGACAGAGCAACACACTGAGACAGAGCAACACACTGAGACAGGACAACACACTGAGACAGGACAACACACTGAGACAGAGCAACACACTGAGACAGAGCAACACACTGAGACAGAGCAACACACTGAGACAGAGCAACACACTGAGACAGAGCAACACACTGAGACAGGACAACACACTGAGACAGGACAACACAATGAGACAGAGCAACACACTGAGACAGAGCAACACACTGAGACAGGACAACACACTGAGACAGAGCAACACACTGAGACAGGACAACACACTGAGACAGAGCAACACACTGAGACAGAGCAACACACTGAGACAGGACAACACACTGAGACAGGACAACACACTGAGACAGAGCAACACACTGAGACAGAGCAACACACTGAGACAGAGCAACACACTGAGACAGGACAACACACTGAGACAGAGCAACACACTGAGACAGAGCAACACACTGAGACAGAGCAACACACTGAGACAGGACAACACACTGAGACAGAGCAACACACTGAGACAGGACAACACA
Source organism: Salvelinus namaycush (assembly GCF_016432855.1). Taxonomy (NCBI): domain Eukaryota; kingdom Metazoa; phylum Chordata; class Actinopteri; order Salmoniformes; family Salmonidae; genus Salvelinus; species Salvelinus namaycush. Next base: position 10,004,468 of record NC_052329.1, on the reverse strand, counting down.
CTGAGACAGGACAACACACGGAGACAGGACAACACACCGAGACAGAGCAACACACTGAGACAGGACAACACACTGAGACAGGACAACACACTGAGACAGGACAACACACTGAGACAGAGCAACACACTGAGACAGAGCAACACACTGAGACAGAGCAACACACTGAGACAGGACAAACCACTGAGAGGAAAACACACTGAGACAGGACAACACACTGAGACAGGACAACAGACTGAGACAGAGCAACACACTGAGACAGGACAACACACTGAGACAGGACAACACACTGAGACAGAGCAACACACTGAGACAGGACAAACCACTGAGAGGAAAACACACTGAGACAGGACAACACACTGAGACAGGACAACACACTGAGACAGGACAACACACTGAGACAGGACAACACACTGAGACAGGACAACACACTGAGACAGGACAACACACTGAGACAGGACAACACACTGAGACAGGACAACACACTGAGACAGAGCAACACACTGAGACAGAGCAACACACTGAGACAGGACAACACACTGAGACAGGACAACACACTGAGACAGGACAACACACTGAGACAGGACAACACACTGAGACAGAGCAACACACTGAGACAGAGCAACACACTGAGACAGAGCAACACACTGAGACAGAGCAACACACTGAGACAGGACAACACACTGAGACAGGACAACACACTGAGACAGGACAACCCACTGAGACAGGACAACCCACTGAGACAGAGCAACCCACTGAGACAGAGCAACACACTGAGACAGGACAACACACTGAGACAGAGCAACACACTGAGACAGAGCAACACACTGAGACAGAGCAACACACTGAGACAGGACAACACACTGAGACAGAGCAACACACTGAGACAGAGCAACACACTGAGACAGAGCAACACACTGAGACAGAGCAACACACTGAGACAGAGCAACACACTGAGACAGAGCAACACACTGAGCCAGAGCAACACACTGAGACAGGACAACACACTGAGACAGAGCAACACACTGAGACAGAGCAACACACTGAGACAGAGCAACACACTGAGACAGGACAACACACTGAGACAGGACAACACACTGAGACAGAGCAACACACTGAGACAGAGCAACACACTGAGACAGAGCAACACACTGAGACAGGACAACACACTGAGACAGAGCAACACACTGAGCCAGAGCAACACACTGAGACAGGACAACACACTGAGACAGAGCAACACACTGAGACAGAGCAACACACTGAGACAGGACAACACACTGAGACAGGACAACACACTGAGACAGAGCAACACACTGAGACAGAGCAACACACTGAGACAGGACAACACACCGAGACAGAGCAACACACTGAGACAGGACAACACACTGAGACAGGACAACACACTGAGACAGAGCAACACACTGAGACAGGACAAACCACTGAGAGGAAAACACACTGAGACAGGACAACACACTGAGACAGGACAACACACTGAGACAGAGCAACACACTGAGACAGGACAACACACTGAGACAGGACAACACACTGAGACAGGACAACACACTGAGACAGAGCAATACACTGAGACAGAGCAACACACTGAGACAGAGCAACACACTGAGACAGGACAACACACTGAGACAGAGCAACACACTGAGACAGAGCAACACACTAAGACAGAGCAACACACTGAGACAGGACAACACACTGAGACAGAGCAACACACTGAGACAGAGCAACACACTGAGACAGGACAACACACTGAGACAGGACAACACACTGAGACAGAGCAACACACTGAGATAGAGCAACACACTGAGACAGAGCAACACACTGAGATAGAGCAACACACTGAGACAGGACAACACACTGAGACAGGACAACACACTGAGACAGAGCAACACACTGAGACAGAGCAACACACTGAGACAGAGCAACACACTGAGACAGGACAACACACTGAGACAGAGCAACACACTGAGACAGGACAACACACTGAGACAGGACAACACACTGAGACAGAGAAACACTGAGACAGAGAAACACTGAGACAGAGACACACTGAGACAGAGAAACACTGAGACAGAGAAACACTGAGACAGAGAAACACTGAGACAGAGACACACTGAGACAGAGACACACTGAGACAGGACAACACACTGAGACAGGACAACACACTGAGACAGGACAACACACCGAGACAGAGCAACACACCGAGACAGAGCAACACACCGAGACAGGACAACACACTGAGACAGGACAACACACTGAGACAGAGCAACACACTGAGACAGAGCAACACACTGAGACAGGACAAACCACTGAGAGGACAACACACTGAGACAGGACAACACACTGAGACAGGACAACACACTGAGACAGGACAACACACTGAGACAGAGCAACACACTGAGACAGGACAACACACTGAGACAGGACAACACACTGAGACAGAGCAACACACTGAGACAGGACAACACACTGAGACAGGACAACACACTGAGACAGAGCAACACACTGAGACAGGACAACACACTGAGACAGGACAACACACTGAGACAGGACAACACACTGAGACAGAGCAATACACTGAGACAGAGCAACACACTGAGACAGAGCAACACACTGAGACAGAGCAACACACTGAGACAGAGCAACACACTGAGACAGAGCAACACACTGAGACAGAGCAACACACTGAGACAGAGCAACACACTGAGACAGAGCAACACGGGAGTCCTATGTAGGGCCAGAAGGAACCTGAGGGGAGTTCCACAGGGAAGTAGTCTTATCACTACCATTGCAGCATCGCCTGCATATCTCATCAATACATCTGGGACTCAATGGCGTGTATTCATGGATACCAAGGACAGCCAGGCTTTCCAAAGAAAAAAAAGAAAAAAAAAGATACAATTATTTATCTTTCGTCTCTGTGTTTCAGAATTTTCCTTCAATTTGCAAGAGGCTCATCGAATCTCACGGGAGAAAGCATCCGAGCGAGCGAAACAGGTAACCTCTGTCTCTATGTGTAGGCCATCTTTCTGATGCTGTCTGGTAAGAACGAGTATGACATTGTTTCCGCCCGCAGCATTGAATGCAAAGGAAGCCAGCGAGCATTTGGCCTCCCTTGATAAAAAAAAAGTATAAAATAACAGCCAATCAGCGTTGAGCTAAACTGAGTGAGCTGAACTGTGAATGGTCCTGGCGCACCAACAAAAAGTGTCAAGGGAAGACAGTTTTGCTTTGGCTTTTATCCTACCACATCGCATCAAGAGAAATACATCATTGACAGAAAAACTTTAATTGTTGCATCTAGTCGTGTTGTTGTCCTCTGGTGGCTAGCTAGCTAAAATTGTCCCTTTTCTAAATTAGCCATGGATGGAGATAGAGATTTGGACTTGTGCTTTTACTTAATTCTCCATACAGATTATAATGACGATTCTACCTAGAAGTAAAGTAAAGCTGTGTTCAAAGCCTTTGACGCTACAGGCTGGCAAATGGACAGCAGACAAAATAACATTCTTCTGAATCCATCCATTAAAAAGCCCACAGCCATAACCTGATCACACAGAGCAGTGAGATCATGTGTTGTTGTACTGCTGAGGCAGGAACATATCTGGAATACCTCAGGGACAGACTTGAGGGAGGGACACCAACATTACGTTGTAATTTAACACACCAGGATGCCAGCGGCAGCTCTGGGAAACATTTACAACCAACCCTAAGATATATTTACTGTATGAGAGAACAACCCAGGACCAGATGGTCTCTCTAAGAACCCTGCTGCTGTGTGGAGGAGGATATTGGGTGTTTCTGTCGGGGTGTGTGTGTGTGTGTGTGTGTGTGTGTGTGTGTGTGTGTGTGTGTGTGTGTGTGTGTGTGTGTGTGTGTGTGTGTGTGTGTGTGTGTGTGTGTGTGTGTGTGTGTGTGTGTGGAAAAGTGGAGCAGCATCAGACACTAAGCCAGCTCAGAAGTGCTTCCATCTGCCTCTGGGGTTGACACGAGACTCAGTCAGTCAGTTAATATCTTTCTGATATCTCTCTGGGCAACACACAACAAAGGGGAGGGGTTGGTGGAGATGAGAGGAGGAGAGACTCACATCAGACTTACAGCTGTGTCAATGGCACATTCCCTTGGCTTACAGTATATCTTCATAATATTAGTCCTATAAACCTACACTAATATCATGATCATATCTCTCACAGTCTGTGGCTGCCTCTACAGGGAATATGAGGAGGGGAGGAGGACGGGAGGAATATGAAGAGGGGACGGGAGGAGGAGGGGAGGAATATGAGGAGGGGATGGTAGGAGGAGGGGAGGAATATGAGGAGGGGAGGGGAGGAATATGAAGAGGGGTGGAGGAGGAGCAGGAGGGAAGGGGAGGAGGAGGAGGAGGGGAGGAATAGGAGGACGGGAGGGGGAAGCGGACATTCCCCAAACAGTCCCTGAACGCTGGTTCAAAACTAAAACCATGAGGGGACTTAACAGAGGTGTCTCAAACAGAGCTCTCCTCTCCTCTCCTCTCCTCTCCTCTCCTCTCCTCTCCTCTCCTCTCCTCTCCTCTCCTCTCCTCTCCTCTTTCATCCACTCTACTCCTCTGTTCCTCTCTGGGCTTTGACTCAGATGTTACCTACCTGAGAAGTTTGTCTCTCTGCTCCCTCTGGGAGTGTGTCTGTTGGTTCACCAGCTCTTCTGTCTTTCTGCTCTGAGCTCTGGAAGACACAGACCATGCCTCAGTCAGATGTTCTCTCACTCACTCACACACACACACACACACACACACACACACACACACACACACACACACACACACACACACACACACACACACACACACACACACACACACACACACACACACACACACACACACACACACACACACACACACACACACCCTTGTAGCTGGTGTATGGAGAATATTGGATGTTGTTCGTCGAGGGCCGGCAAACCGTGCAAATATATCCTCCGAACAACTGGTTACCAACAAATTCAAATAATGATTGACATTATTTTCATCCTTCCACGATATATAGTCCCAACACAAATCTAGGGTTGCTACCCAACCCGGCTGGTCGTTCTATCGGTTAGGTTGCCGGAGACGCGACCCAGTCATGAAGTCCTTTTATTCTATATCTGCCGGCTGCAACCTGGACTCAGGGGAAGATGTAACATGGTAAACGTAAATCCAGGACACTCCAATTAGTATGAAATGTTACGTTTCGTATGGAATGTATACATTTGTGGATGTCCATCATCCATTTCGTATGATAAGTTACGAATTGCCATTCTTCAATGTGTTACGAATTGCAATTCGTACAATATGTCACGAATTGGCAAAATGTATATGTTACGAATTCCAAGTTGTTGTAGCTAACGTTAGTTAGGGGGCTAGGTTGCTATCGCTAATGTTATCTAGGTGGCTAACGTTAGCTAAGCTATGGGTTAAGGGTAAGGGTTAAGGTTAGGAGTTAGGTTAAAGGGTTAAGGTTAGGGTTATGGGAAGGGTTAGCTAACATGCTAAGTAGGTGACAAGTTGCTAATAAGCTAAAGTTGTCCATGATGAGATTCGAACACTCAACCTTTTGTTTGCAAGACAGTCGCAGTATACACCAACCCATCCACCCTTACCAACCTCCCTACTTTAGTAGAGAGGTAAGAAGGTAAGAAACTGTATACAATTTGTTTTTCAGTTGGTAATTATAATATTTCCATTTTAGAGTATTTTTTGCGATTAGATGAGTCTGTGAAATGAACTTTTGATAATATAAATCATAGTTCACAGATGCTGAGACGCGATAACCCAGTGTCCCATTGTGACATAGGTATGCGACTCTGAGATCACCATCTGCGGGGGGCGCACCTCCCCACATTTCTTAAACAACGCGTCTCCCGGGTACGCGTCCTCGATTCATTTGAATGTGTTGACAGTTGGAGAAATTGCTCGAGATGCGCTGAGAATTCTAAAAGTATGAATGCCAACGGTCCAATATCCTAGAACACTGCTGTGCGTATGTGTACACATTTGATACTCTGATAGACCCTTTAGAGAGTCAGCCAAAATGAGGAAAGATAACTAGCTAGCTAGTTGATTTAGCTCTTCTCTTGTATTTCTTATGTTAATTTTGTCTTTGATAACTGTACAAAATAAAATGCTCATATTGACAATTTGAACTACATACAGTGAGCACCATAATTCCTTGGAAAGTAATCATTGTTAATATTTGGTCGCATATCCTTTGTATGCAATGACTTTGCATGCATCGACATCACCAGACGCTGGGTATCTTCCCTGGTGATGCTCTGCCAGGCCTGTACGGCAGCCATCTTCAGTTCCTGCTTGTTTTGGGGACTTATTGCCTTCAGTCTCCTCTTCAGCATGTAAAATGCATGTTCAATTGGATTCAGATCTGGTGATTGACTTGGCCAGTGAAGGATTTTCCACTTTTTGGCCATCAAAAACCCCTTCGTTGCTCTAGCAGTATGTTTAGGGTCATTGTCTTGTTGGATGATGAAGTGCCATCCAATGAGTTTGGAGGCATTTGGTTTTATCTGAGCAGATAAAATATTTATGTAGACTTCAGAATTCATTGTTCTACTTCTGTCAGCAGTCACATCATCGATGATGAGAAGTGAGCCTGTTCCACTGGCAGCCGTACAGGCCCAAGTCATAACACCCCCTCCACCAAGTTTCACAGATGAGGTGGTATGCTTTGGATCATGGGCATGTCTTTTTTTCCACCACACTTTCCTCTTTCCATCACTCTGGTACATGTTAATATTTGTCTCATCTGTCCACAATACTTTTTTCCAGAACTCTTGGGGCTCTTTGAGGTGCTTTTAAGCAAACTGTAATCTCGCCTTTCTGTTCTTCAGGCTTATCAGTGGTTTGCATCTTGTAGCGTACCCTCTGTAGTCCTGCTGGTGTAGTCTTCTACGTATGGTAGACTTTGACACATCTACACCTGCATCCAGGAGAGTGTTTCTGATCTGTTGGGCTGTTGTCAGGGGGGTTTTCTTCACCATAGAGAGGATTCTCTGGTCATCCACTACAGTGGTTTTCCTCAGTCTACCGGCTCTTTTGACATAATTGAGTTCACCGGTTGTATTTTTCTTGTTAATGATGAACCAAACTGTTGACTTGGACGTGCCCAGGGTTTTTGTCTTGTTAGTGATGAACCAAACTGTTGACTTGGACGTGCCCAGGGTTTTTGTCTTGTTAGTGATGAACCAAACTGTTGACTTGGGCGTGCCCAGGGTTTTTGTCTTGTTAATGATGAACCAAACTGTTGACTTGGACATGCCCAGGGTTTTTGTCTTGTTAATGATGAACCAAACTGTTGACTTGGGCGTGCCCAGGGTTTTTGTCTTGTTAATGATGAACCAAACTGTTGACTTGGACGTGCCCAGGGTTTTTGTCTTGTTAATGATGAACCAAACTGTTGACTTGGGCATGCCCAGGGTTTTTGTCTTGTTAATGATGAACCAAACTGTTGACTCGGGCGTGCCCAGGGTTTTTGTAATGTTCCTGATTGATTGATTTTCATTTCAAATCAAATCAAAGTTTATTTGTCACGTGCGCCGAATACAACAGGTGAACAGTGAAATGCTTACTTACAGGCTCTAACAAATGTTACAAAAAAGGTATTAGGTGAACAATAGCTAAGTAAAGAAATAAAACAACAGTAAAAAGACAGGCTATATACAGTAGCGAGGCTATAAAAGTAGCAAGGCTACATACAGACACTGGTTAGTCAGGCTGATTGAGGTAGTATGTACATGTAGATATGGTTAAAGTGACTATGCATATATGATGAACAGATAGTAGCAGTAGCGTTAAAGAGGGGTTGGCGGGTGGTGGGTGGCGGGACACAATGCAGATAGCCCGGTTAGCCAATGTGCGGGAGCACTGGTTGGTCGGCCCAATTGAGGTAGTATCTACATGAATGTATAGTTAAAGTGACCATGCATATATGATAAACAGAGAGTAGCAGCAGCGTAAAAAGAGGATTTGGGGGGGGGCTTGGGGGGGCACACAATGCAAATAGTCCGGGTAGCCATTATGACGGCCAGCTGCATTTGCATCGACACTGCTGTCTCCTCATGTTGTCACACCCCAACAACAATCTCCAAAGGCAATAGCAAAGTCTAGAATCAATACAATTCATCAACAGCTCTCCTGCAGTCACTAACGACACAAATGAATACACCTGGCTAACGACACACAGTTGTGAAGCCAATTCAACAAATACTTGTAGTACCTTAAAATGGGGGAACATGTACAAAAGGTGCTGTCATTTCTAAACGGTTCATCCGATATGTATGAAAATACCCTCAAATTAAAGCTGACAGTCTGCACTTCGCCCTCATTGTCATTGTATCCTTTCAAACTCAAAGTGCTAGAGTACAGAACCAAAATAACAAAAGAAATGGTCACTGTCCAAGGAATTATGGTGCTCACTGTATGTCATTGGTATTGGTGTTACAGGTTTTGGTTTTTCCATTTATGTTTTGAGGCTGGACTTTTAGCACGTAGGGTGCACCAATTGGTGTCACCTTGCTTCTGGCACCAGAGTGCCAGGGCAAGCAGTTATGCATCGTAGTGGACCGAAATAGTTTTAGGTTGCGGTAATCCAGTGAGTTGAATTTATTGCAGACATCGGCTCTACTAAAGGGACTCGTGGTCTTCACCCAGTAGCTCAGATTGTCACTGGTTGCAGACATCGGCTCTACTAAAGGGACTCGTGGTCTTCACCCAGTAGCTCAGATTGTCACTGGTTGCAGACATCGGCTCTACTAAAGGGACTCGTGGTCTTCACCCAGTAGCTCAGATTGTCACTGGTCATTTCACCTCCTCTGCAAGCGTTCATTTTGGTCCCATTTTGACTCTTCCTGTATTAGGCTACAGGCCTAGTGGAACGTACGTACAGAAGAAAATGAAGTTGCAAAAGCCAATTATTGTTATTATATGCCTTATTCTTATCATACTTTGTAATTACAACTTTTGATGTAGCTTGAACTTTGTTTTCAGGCTTGATTGAGACGCTGTATTCCCCTAAAGAAAGTTATTTCAATAAAGTTCTTGATTTATTAATATTATATTACTTGTGTATGTGTTTCCTTATCATATGTAAGACTAAATGGCATTTGTAATATGTTTTGGTTCAGATCTGTGTTTAATATACAATCCATAAATGAAAGTGTCTCATAAAGGAACATTACATAGAAAAATACCACCGTTCACCAAACCTGCTGTAACTCATTCTAAGTAAAAGGCTTTTCATTCTGATTTAAGGATTTTCAATTCTTACAAAATAACAAAGACTCAACTATGCTTTAAGTTATTCTCTATGTTCATTAGAAGTTGTGTAAATGGCATTTGTTTGAGGAAAGTGTTAATTTTTGTATAAGATTGTTATGATCGTCGTAATCCTCCTCCTCGGACGAGGAGGAGAGGCGAGAAGGATCAGACCAATATGCGGAGTGGTTTGTGTCCATGATTATTTTAATGAACAAATCACTGAACACTTAAACATACAAAACAACAAACGTGACAAAACCGAAACGAGGCGACAAACAGTCCCGTGTGGCACGAATACAGACACGAGATACAAACACCCACAAAAACCACGTGAATCCCCGGCTGCCTAAGTATGATTCTCAATCAGGGACAACGAATGACAGCTGTCTCTGATTGAGAATCATACCCGGCCGAACACAAACATCCCAACAAGAAAATAACACATCGACAACCCACCCCAACTCACGCCCTGACCAACTAAATAAATACAAGAAAAGGAAAAACCGGTCAGGAACGTGACAAAGATACACATTTTCACAGGTGTTTTTTTCTTGACTGATTGCCATGTGATTGATGTGGTGCTATTGTACGTCATATCATTTGAAAGGGCTGTTTCTCAGCTTTCAAATATGTATCATGTTTTCATATATGTTTTGAAACCAGCTATTTTTTTCTCATTATTGCATGCAGAGTTCATGGTCTTCCAGACAGTTTTGTGACTTAGACATTTTGGGGAAATCCTGCCAGTGATTCAACAATGGCAACGTGGCGATTCAGTTCCAGTTAGCTGGTGTTCTAAAGCCTAGTGTTTCCATTCCCCTTTAAGCAACCTTATGTCTTATGTAACCACACCAAACGTAACATAGCATACTAATTTGAGTGTCCCGGATCTACATTTTCTGTTACATCTAGTCTATGAGACCGGGCTGCATTGTCATGCTGGGGGCTAACACAGTCTTGGGCTAACACAGTCTTGGGCTAACACAGTCTTGGGCTAACACAGTCACATCAAACAGTGCAGCCAGCCATTTGCATTTGTTTAAGCTGTTTTCTACTGGCATTTATTTGGATACATCCATAATAATGAACTACAGTGGCTTGCGAAAGTATTCACTCCCCTTTGTATTTTTCCTATTTTGTTGCCTTACAACCTGGAATTAAAATGGATTTTTGGGGGGTTTGAATCATTTGATTTACACAACATGCTGACCACTTTGAAGATGCAAAATATTTTTATTGTGAAACAAACAAGAAATAAGACAAAAAAACAGAAACTTGAGTGCATAACTATTCACCCCCCCAAAATCAATACTTTGTAGAGCCACCTTTTGCAGCAACAGTCCAATCTCCCTTTCCTCATTTTTATTTCTTGGCCTGGGCTTTCTCCCCCTCTTTTATTTTTTATAGACATTTGACTCGTCTGTTTTCCTTCCCCCTCTCTCCCAAGGTCAGAGTTGGCATGCATGGGAGGTGGCTCCCAACTGGGCTTGTTTGTTTCTCCTACGTCCCCCCACCTCCCCCTACCCTCGGCACGCTGGGGCATATCTCTCCCATGTCTCCCGACAAGAGCTCAGATTAGAACTGCTGTCCTCATTAACACCACACATGATACATGAGACAGAGTGCACATGTGTGTGTTTAATGGAGTAGAGTGGTAAGGATGGCTCCCACCCCCATCAACATAACACAACACCCTCTCTCTCTCTCTCTCTCTCTCTCTCTCGCTCTCTCTCTCGCTCTCTCTCTCTCGCTCTCTCTCACTCTCTCTCTCTCGCTCTCTCTCTCATTGTTGTGTGTTATTGTAAGCAGAGATAGCAGCATGTCACATTGGCCACAGCCCTATCAAACAGCAGGTTAACCTAACCTTGTGACTGCCTCCACTCCACTCACATGGCAGATACCACTACCAGGGAAGAATGAGATATGGAATTGAGTGAAAGGGAGGAGGGAGAGGGTTTGATAGAAAGGGATGAGAGAAGAGGAGTGGTGTTAATATGATCAGATGCAGCAAATGGATCAAGAGAAAAGGTGCATTATGACAAAAAGGGATGAAATGAGAGGAGAAGGGGAAGAGGAGGAGTATATTTGTGACAGCGGTCAGGTCATGGAGACCTGAGAAAGGGGTCAGGCCAGGAGCAAGATATTGTAGAAAAGACCCAAGATAACATGGACTTTCTCTCTTTCTGTCTCGCCAAACGTTCTTCTGTCTCTCCAAACGTTCTTCTGTCTCTCCAAACGTTCTTCTGTCTCTCCAAATGTTCTTCTGTCTCTCCAAATGTTCTTCTGTCTCTCCAAACGTTCTTCTGTCGCTCCAAATGTTCTTCTGTCGCTCCAAACGTTCTTCTGTCTCTCCAAATGTTCTTCTGTCTCTCCAAACGTTCTTCTGTCTCTCCAAACGTTCTTCTGTCTCTCCAAATGTTCTTCTGTTTCTCCAAATGTTCTTCTGTCTCTCCAAATGTTCTTCTGTCTCTCCAAACGTTCTTCTGTCTCTCCAAATGTTCTTCTGTCTCTCCAAACGTTCTTCTGTCTCTCCAAACGTTCTTCTGTCTCTCCAAATGTTCTTCTGTTTCTCCAAATGTTCTTCTGTCTCTCCAAATGTTCTTCTGTCTCTCCAAACGTTCTTCTGTCTCTCCAAATGTTCTTCTGTCTCTCCAAACGTTCTTCTGTCTCTCCAAACGTTCTTCTGTCTCTCCAAACGTTCTTCTGTCTCTCAAAATGTTCTACTGGCTCCCTAAACGTACAAAAACACATATGCACACACGTGAAGATCACAAACATTGCTTGCTTTCTTCCTCTCGTCCACATTCCCTCGTCCTCTTATCTCTCTAGCTCCCTGCCACCTTCTCTCTTTCATCTCTCTCCTATAATCCCCCTTTCATCCTGGCCCCTTCCCTGTGTTGAGGCAGAGGAAGCAGTGTGTTCAGGCAGAGGCAGTCCGGACATCAGGAAGCAGTGTGTTGAGGCAGAGGCAGTTTGAATTGGAGGAAGCAGTGTGTTGAGGCAGGCTGGACTGGAGGAAGCAGTGTGTTGAGGCAGGCTGGACTGGAGGAAGGAGTGTGTTGAGGCAGGCTGGACTGGAGGAAGAAATGTGTTCAGGCAGAGGCAGTCTGGTTCAGAGGAAGCAGTGTGTTGAGGCAGAGGCAGAGATCTAGACCTGCTGCTGGTGATCAATGACAGATGGAATCCACACTCCTCTCCTCGTATCAATACCTTTATACTGCTATCTAGATCCTCCTCTCCTCGTATCAATACATTTACACTGCTGTCTAGATCCTCCTCTCCTCGTATCAATACATTTACACTGCTGTCTAGATCCTCCTCTCCTCGTATCAATACATTTACACTGCTGTCTAGATCCTCCTCTCCTCGTATCAATACATTTACACTGCTGTCTAGATCCTCCTCTCCTCGTATCAATACCTTTACACTGCTGTCTAGATCCTACTCTCCTCGTATCAATACCTTTACACTGCTGTCTAGAACCTCCTCTCCTCGTATCAATACCTTTACACTGCTGTCTAGATCCTTCTCTCCTCGTATCTGTCAGGACCCGGTGTGAGAAACAGTCACTAATAGTCGGCAGAACCCAGAAGATGAAGAGGCAGACTCAGCAGTACTAGAGATGGTGGTTTAATAAAAGAACAAGATCTTCAGGCAAAGAATATAAATCCACAACGTCCAAAATAAAGCCAAGAGGCAAAAAATGGATATCCTCCAAAATACAAAGAAACTCCACAAAGTGGTAAAAAACAGCAGGGAAAAACAAACCTCAAAAGACTAATCAAAAATACACAAGAACTAAACCAGAGAACCTCTGGAAAATCCAATAAGATAAATATATGTTCACAACAAGGCTTGGGCTGGGGCTGGGTGCTAACATACAAACACTGAGCAAAGAACTGAGGAACACACAGGGTTTAAATACCAACAAGGGAACGACACACAGGTGCAAACAATAATTAGAGCAAGGAAAAAACAAAAGGTTCAAAAAAGGTGCAATGGGGACATCTAGTGACCAAAACCTGAACAGTCCTGGCCACACTCCTCTCCTCGTATCAATACCTTTACACTGCTGTCTAGATCCCCCTCTCCTCGTATCAATACCTTTACACTGCTGTCTAGATCCTCCTCTCCTCGTATCAATACCTTTACACTGCTGTCTAGATCCCCCTCTCCTCGTATCAATACCTTTACACTGCTGTCTAGATCCTCCTCTCCTCGTATCAATACCTTTACACTGCTGTCTAGATCCTCCTCTCCTCGTATCAATACCTTTACACTGCTACCTAGATCCTACTCTCCTCGTATCAATACCTTTATACTGCTGTCTAGATCCTCCTCTCCTGGTATCAATACCTTTATACTGCTGTCTAGATCCTCCTCTCCTCGTATCAATACCTTTACACTGCTACCTAGATCCTACTCTCCTCGTATCAATACCTTTATACTGCTGTCTAGATCCTCCTCTCCTCGTATCAATACCTTTACACTGCTGTCTAGATCCTCCTCTCCTCGTATCAATACCTTTACACTGCTACCTAGATCCTACTCTCCTCGTATCAATACTTTTATACTGCTGTCTAGATCCTCCTCTCCTCGTATCAATACCTTTACACTGCTGTCTAGATCCTCCTCTCCTCGTATCAATACCTTTACACTGCTGTCTAGATCCCCCTCTCCTCGTATCAATACCTTTACACTGCTGTCTAGATCCTTCTCTCCTCGTATCAATATATTTACACTGCTGTCTAGATCCTTCTCTCCTCGTATCAATACCTTTACACTGCTGTCTAGAACCTCCTCTCCTCGTATCAATACCTTTACACTGCTGTCTAGATCCTCCTCTCCTCGTATCAATACCTTTACACTGCTACCTAGATCCTACTCTCCTCGTATCAATACCTTTATACTGCTGTCTAGATCCTCCTCTCCTGGTATCAATACCTTTATACTGCTGTCTAGATCTTCCTCTCCTCATATCAATACCTTTACACTGCTACCTAGATCCTACTCTCCTCGTATCAATACCTTTATACTGCTGTCTAGATCCTCCTCTCCTCATATCAATACCTTTACACTAGTGTCTAGATCCTCCTCTCCTCATATCAATATCTTTACACTGCTACCTAGATCCTACTCTCCTCGTATCAATACCTTTATACTGCTGTCTAGATCCTCCTCTCCTCGTATCAATACCTTTACACTGCTGTCTAGATCCTCCTCTCCTCGTATCAATACCTTTACACTGCTGTCTAGATCCCCCTCTCCTCGTATCAATACCTTTACACTGCTGTCTAGATCCTTCTCTCCTTGTATCAATACATTTACACTGCTGTCTAGATCCTACTCTCATCGTATCAATACCTTTACACTGCTGTCTAGAACCTCCTCTCCTCGTATCAATACCTTTACACTGCTGTCTAGATCCTCCTCTCCTCGTATCAATACCTTTACACTGCTGTCTAGATCCTCCTCTCCTCGTATCAATTCCTTTACACTGCTGTCTAGATCCTCCTCTCCTCTCCTCGTATCAATACCTTTACACTGCTGTCTAGATCCTCCTCTCCTCGTATCAATACCTTTACACTGCTACCTAGATCCTACTCTCCTCGTATCAATACCTTTATACTGCTGTCTAGATCCTCCTCTCCTGGTATCAATACCTTTATACTGCTGTCTAGATCCTCCTCTCCTCGTATCAATACCTTTACACTGCTACCTAGATCCTACTCTCCTCGTATCAATACCTTTATACTGCTGTCTAGATCCTCCTCTCCTCGTATCAATACCTTTACACTGCTGTCTAGATCCTCCTCTCCTCGTATCAATACTTTTATACTGCTGTCTAGATCCTCCTCTCCTCGTATCAATACCTTTACACTGCTGTCTAGATCCTCCTCTCCTCGTATCAATACCTTTACACTGCTGTCTAGATCCCCCTCTCCTCGTATCAATACCTTTACACTGCTGTCTAGATCCTTCTCTCCTCGTATCAATATATTTACACTGCTGTCTAGATCCTTCTCTCCTCGTATCAATACCTTTACACTGCTGTCTAGAACCTCCTCTCCTCGTATCAATACCTTTACACTGCTGTCTAGATCCTCCTCTCCTCGTATCAATACCTTTACACTGCTACCTAGATCCTACTCTCCTCGTATCAATACCTTTATACTGCTGTCTAGATCCTCCTCTCCTGGTATCAATACCTTTATACTGCTGTCTAGATCTTCCTCTCCTCATATCAATACCTTTACACTGCTACCTAGATCCTACTCTCCTCGTATCAATACCTTTATACTGCTGTCTAGATCCTCCTCTCCTCATATCAATACCTTTACACTAGTGTCTAGATCCTCCTCTCCTCATATCAATATCTTTACACTGCTACCTAGATCCTACTCTCCTCGTATCAATACCTTTATACTGCTGTCTAGATCCTCCTCTCCTCGTATCAATACCTTTACACTGCTGTCTAGATCCTCCTCTCCTCGTATCAATACCTTTACACTGCTGTCTAGATCCCCCTCTCCTCGTATCAATACCTTTACACTGCTGTCTAGATCCTTCTCTCCTTGTATCAATACATTTACACTGCTGTCTAGATCCTACTCTCATCGTATCAATACCTTTACACTGCTGTCTAGAACCTCCTCTCCTCGTATCAATACCTTTACACTGCTGTCTAGATCCTCCTCTCCTCGTATCAATACCTTTACACTGCTGTCTAGATCCTCCTCTCCTCGTATCAATTCCTTTACACTGCTGTCTAGATCCTCCTCTCCTCTCCTCGTATCAATACCTTTACACTGCTGTCTAGATCCTCCTCTCCTCGTATCAATACCTTTACACTGCTACCTAGATCCTACTCTCCTCGTATCAATACCTTTATACTGCTGTCTAGATCCTCCTCTCCTGGTATCAATACCTTTATACTGCTGTCTAGATCCTCCTCTCCTCGTATCAATACCTTTACACTGCTACCTAGATCCTACTCTCCTCGTATCAATACCTTTATACTGCTGTCTAGATCCTCCTCTCCTCGTATCAATACCTTTACACTGCTGTCTAGATCCTCCTCTCCTCGTATCAATACCTTTACACTGCTACCTAGATCCTACTCTCCTCGTATCAATACTTTTATACTGCTGTCTAGATCCTCCTCTCCTCGTATCAATACCTTTACACTGCTGTCTAGATCCTCCTCTCCTCGTATCAATACCTTTACACTGCTGTCTAGATCCCCCTCTCCTCGTATCAATACCTTTACACTGCTGTCTAGATCCTTCTCTCCTCGTATCAATATATTTACACTGCTGTCTAGATCCTTCTCTCCTCGTATCAATACCTTTACACTGCTGTCTAGAACCTCCTCTCCTCGTATCAATACCTTTACACTGCTGTCTAGATCCTCCTCTCCTCGTATCAATACCTTTACACTGCTACCTAGATCCTACTCTCCTCGTATCAATACCTTTATACTGCTGTCTAGATCCTCCTCTCCTGGTATCAATACCTTTATACTGCTGTCTAGATCCTCCTCTCCTCGTATCAATACCTTTACACTGCTACCTAGATCCTACTCTCCTCGTATCAATACCTTTATACTGCTGTCTAGATCCTCCTCTCCTCGTATCAATACCTTTACACTAGTGTCTAGATCCTCCTCTCCTCGTATCAATACCTTTACACTGCTGTCTAGATCCCCCTCTCCTCGTATCAATACCTTTACACTGCTGTCTAGATCCTTCTCTCCTCGTATCAATACATTTACACTGCTGTCTAGATCCTACTCTCCTCGTATCAATACCTTTACACTGCTGTCTAGAACCTCCTCTCCTCGTATCAATACCTTTACACTGCTGTCTAGATCCTCCTCTCCTCGTATCAATACCTTTACACTGCTGTCTAGATCCTCCTCTCCTCGTATCAATTCCTTTACACTGCTGTCTAGATCCTCCTCTCCTCTCCTCGTATCAATACCTTTACACTGCTGTCTAGATCCTCCTCTCCTCGTATCAATACCTTTACACTGCTACCTAGATCCTACTCTCCTCGTATCAATACCTTTATACTGCTGTCTAGATCCTCCTCTCCTGGTATCAATACCTATATACTGCTGTCTAGATCCTCCTCTCCTCGTATCAATACCTTTACACTGCTACCTAGATCCTACTCTCCTCGTATCAATACCTTTATACTGCTGTCTAGATCCTCCTCTCCTCGTATCAATACCTTTACACTGCTGTCTAGATCCTCCTCTCCTCGTATCAATACCTTTACACTGCTACCTAGATCCTACTCTCCTCGTATCAATACTTTTATACTGCTGTCTAGATCCTCCTCTCCTCGTATCAATACCTTTACACTGCTGTCTAGATCCTCCTCTCCTCGTATCAATACCTTTACACTGCTGTCTAGATCCCCCTCTCCTCGTATCAATACCTTTACACTGCTGTCTAGATCCTTCTCTCCTCGTATCAATATATTTACACTGCTGTCTAGATCTTTCTCTCCTCGTATCAATACCTTTACACTGCTGTCTAGAACCTCCTCTCCTCGTATCAATACCTTTACACTGCTGTCTAGATCCTCCTCTCCTCGTATCAATACCTTTACACTGCTACCTAGATCCTACTCTCCTCGTATCAATACCTTTATACTGCTGTCTAGATCCTCCTCTCCTGGTATCAATACCTTTATACTGCTGTCTAGATCCTCCTCTCCTCGTATCAATACCTTTACACTAGTGTCTAGATCCTCCTCTCCTCATATCAATACCTTTACACTGCTACCTAGATCCTACTCTCCTCGTATCAATACCTTTATACTGCTGTCTAGATCCTCCTCTCCTCGTATCAATACCTTTACACTGCTGTCTAGATCCTCCTCTCCTCGTATCAATACCTTTACACTGCTGTCTAGATGCCCCTCTCCTCGAATCAATACCTTTACACTGCTGTCTAGATCCTTCTCTCCTCGTATCAATACATTTACACTGCTGTCTAGATCCTACTCTCCTCGTATCAATACCTTTACACTGCTGTCTAGAACCTCCTCTCCTCGTATCAATACCTTTACACTGCTGTCTAGATCCTCCTCTCCTCGTATCAATACCTTTACACTGCTGTCTAGATCCTCCTCTCCTCGTATCAATTCCTTTACACTGCTGTCTAGATCCTCCTCTCCTCTCCTCGTATCAATACCTTTACACTGCTGTCTAGATCCTCCTCTCCTCGTATCAATACCTTTACACTGCTGTCTAGATCCTCCTCTCCTCGTATCAATACCTTTATACTGCTGTCTAGATCCTCCTCTCCTCGTATCAATACCTCTATACTGCTGTCTAGATCCTCCTCTCTTCGTATCAATACCTCTATACTGCTGTCTAGATCCTCCTCTCCTCGTATCAATACATTTACACTGCTGTCTAGATCCTCCTCTCCTCGTATCAATACCTTTACACTGCCAACCACCAGGGAGAGAGGGGTTGAGTTGTTTCAGCTAGCTAATGACCAACCACCAGGGAGAGAGGGGTTGAGTTGTTTCAGCTAGCTAATGACTGACCATCAGGGAGAGAGGGGTTGAGCTGTTTCAGCTTGCTAATGACTGACCACCAGAGAGAGAGGGGTTGAGCTGTTTCAGCTAGCTAATGACTGACCACCAGAGAGAGAGGGGTTGAGCTGTTTCAGCTAGCTAATGACCAACCACCAGGGAGAGAGGGGTTGAGCTGTTTCAGCTAGCTAATGACCAACCACCAGGGAGAGAGGGGTTGAGCTGTTTCAGCTAGCTAATGACTGACCACCAGAGAGAGAGGGGTTGAGCTGTTTCAGCTAGCTAATGACCAACCACCAGGGAGAGAGGGGTTGAGCTGTTTCAGCTTGCTAATGACTGACCATCAGGGAGAGAGGGGTTGAGCTGTTTCAGCTAGCTAATGACTGACCATCAGAGAGAGAGGGGTTGAGCTGTTTCAGCTAGCTAATGACCAACCACCAGGGAGAGAGGGGTTGAGCTGTTTCAGCTAGCTAATGACCAACCATCAGGGAGAGAGGGGTTGAGCTGTTTCAGCTTGCTAATGACTGACCACCAGAGAGAGGGGTTGAGTTGTTTCAGCTAGCTAATGACTGACCATCAGGGAGAGAGGGGTTGAGCTGTTTCAGCTAGCTAATGACTGACCACCAGAGAGAGAGGGGTTGAGCTGTTTCAGCTAGCTAATGACCAACCACCAGGGAGAGAGGGGTTGAGCTGTTTCAGCTTGCTAATGACTGACCATCAGGGAGAGAGGGGTTGAGCTGTTTCAGCTAGCTAATGACTGACCATCAGAGAGAGAGGGGTTGAGCTGTTTCAGCTAGCTAATGACCAACCACCAGGGAGAGAGGGGTTGAGCTGTTTCAGCTAGCTAATGACCAACCATCAGGGAGAGAGGGGTTGAGCTGTTTCAGCTTGCTAATGACTGACCACCAGAGAGAGGGGTTGAGTTGTTTCAGCTAGCTAATGACTGACCATCAGGGAGAGAGGGGTTGAGCTGTTTCCGCTAGCTAATGACTGACCATCAGGGAGAGAGGGGTTGAGCTGTTTCAGCTAGCTAATGACTGACCATCAGGGAGAGAGGGGTTGAGCTGTTTCAGCTAGCTAATGACTGACCACCAGGGAGAGAGGGGTTGAGCTGTTTCAGCTAGCTAATGACTGACCATCAGAGAGAGAGGGGTTGAGCTGTTTCAGCTAGCTAATGACTGACCATCAGGGAGAGAGGGGTTGAGCTGTTTCAGCTAGCTAATGACTGACCATCAGAGAGAGAGGGGTTGAGCTGTTTCAGCTAGCTAATGACTGACCACCAGAGAGAGAGGGGTTGAGTTGTTTCAGCAATTGTTAGGATTTATGATTATGCACTATAGCCCGCTACCATATTGTTTGAAGATGAATATTGTTTTGTTACACACACACACAAACAATACAGATGTGTGTATGTGTGTAAAGACTGAGCAACATAGAGTGACAGGCTATAAAAGCTGTGGTCAATCTGGAGAGGGGAGGGGTGCATATCTCTAGGCCAACCAGGGAGGGTAGAACACTGGACAATACCAAATAAGGAACTGTTTGAGTGTAGAATCTGGGGTGAGACACAAGACGGATCTAATCTACCCAACGACCAGATGCGGACAGATGCGAGCACCAAGAGACTGGGACCAGTCCGAGTGCCAGCGATAGGCTGAGCAAAGTTTAAACCACGCTCAGCCTCTACTGTGATAGGCCAACGGATGGCTGTCATAGTATAATAACTGTAGTTTGCGCACATTCCAGAGTTGCCTGTTCCACCCTGCGCGGTGATACAGTGAACCCGTATATACGAAAATTGCATTTGCCATTTATTGCTTGCGTTAATTAAACACAATTAAAGAAAGTTAGCAGACCTTGCTTTTTATTTATCCTGATACCGGATTCAATTAACGCAGCGCTTTCACTAGCTAATTACCTATATCATCTAAGTGGTGTGTTATTAGCAGGATCACAGACTGATGATAAGCCAGCATGTTCGTGATGTGCACTGGGTCCAGATAATGAGGTCATTGTGAACCCTTACGTCCTCCTCTCACTCAGATGGTCAGTCTATGGGACATTTAAATGGAACCTCTCACTCAGATGGTCAGTCTATGGGACATTTAAATGGAACCTCTCACTCAGATGGTCAGTCTATGGGACATTTAAATGGAACCTCTCACTCAGATGGTCAGTCCATGGGACATTTAAATGGATCCTCTCACTCAGATGGTCAGTCTATGGGACATTTAAATGGATCCTCTCACTCAGATGGTCAGTCTATGGGACATTTAAATGGATCCTCTCACTCAGATGGTCAGTCTATGGGACATTTAAATGGATCCTCTCACTCAGCTGTTTGTTCTATGGAGCGGTCTTTTCCAAGCTCTCTTTTCTCACCTCACACATTCTGTCTCTCTCTCTCTCTCTCTCTCTCTCTCTCTCTCTCTCTCTCTCTCTCTCTCTCTCTCATTGTCTCTATCTACTGCCTTCCTTTTCTCTCTCTATATATCTCTCTCTATATATATATATCTCTCTCTATATATATATATCTCTCTCTCTATATATATATCTCTCTCTCTATATATATATATATATATCTCTCTCCCTCTCTCTCTCGCTCTCTCCATCTCTCTCCCTCTCTCTCTCTCCCTCTCTCTCTTTCATGTATGATAATGGTGATGTGGGATTCTGTTTGAAGCTCAGTAATGGGGAACAAATGGAGCAGGAATCGGTTTGTGTTGTTTGTGTTGTGTGTGTTTGTGTGCCGGTGTCAGTGTGTGTGTGTGTGTGTGCTTGCGTGTTTACACACTGCGTTCCTTAAGGAAACAAACAAATTGTTCTGAGTCACTCTCTGACAGGCAAACTGATCAGATTTCACGGCTCAGCTCATCTAGATTCCAAGCGTGTCTCTAAAACTCGCCCCAAACTGTTCCTGACATGTGTGTGTTTCCACAGCAACACAAAACGTGTAGAGCAATGACTTCTGACTTCGAGGTCAGAGGTTGTGCAGTTGTCATGGTAACATCTCCCACACAAACACTGCTACTTTACTTGATCTTTCAGAATCAAAGGAATGTTAGAGAGGAGTTGAGTTGTTTCAGCTAGCTAATGACCAACCACCAAGGAGAGAGGAGTTGTCACGTACTGTAGTTCATCACAAAGCTATCAGTCAGGTGCACACAGGCACAGACACACACACACACACACACACACACACACACACACACACACACACACACACACACACACACACACACACACACACACACACACACACACACACACACACACACACACAGTCTTGTACAGCTAACCTTGTGGGGACATACAATTCAGTCCCATTCAAAATCCTATTTTCCCTAACCCCTAACCCTAAACCTAACCCTAACCCGTACTCTTACCCTAACCCTAACCTTAACCCTAACCCTAACCCAAAAACCTAAACTTTATCCTAACCCTAAACCTAACCCTAGCTCCTAACCCTAACCCTACAACTAACCCTAGCTCCTAACCTTAATATTTAACTTAATTCTAACCCTAACACTAATTTTAACCTTAACCCTAAACCCCCTAGAAATAGCATTTGACCTTGTGGGGACTAACAAAATGTCCCCAGCTGGTCAATTTTTACTTTGTTTACTATTCTTGTAGGGACTTCTGGTCCCCACAAGAATAGTTAAACACGTCCACACACACACACACACACACACACACACACACACACACACACACACACACACACACACACACACACACACACACACACACACACACACACACACACACACACACACACACACACACACACACACACACACACACACACACACACACACACACACACAATAAGAACTTGTAAGTAAGCATTTCACTGTACTGTTTACACCTGTTGTATGCTGTGCACCTAACAACACTTTGATTTGATATAACACACTAGTACAGTGAAATGAGAAAGTAAGTAAGCCATATGCAGAGTCAGTTCCAGGGTTAGTAGCCATATGCAGAGTCAGTTCCAGGGTCAGTAGTTATATACAGAGTCAGTTCCAGGGTCAGTAGCTATATGCAGAGTCAGTTCCAGGGTCAGTAGTTATATACAGAGTCAGTTCCAGGGTCAGTAGCTATATGCAGAGTCAGTTCCAGGGTCAGTAGCCATATGCAGAGTCAGTTCCAGGGTCAGTAGCCATTTGCAGAGTCAGTTCCAGGGTCAGTAGCTATATGCAGAGTCAGTTCCAGGGTCAGTAGCCATATGCAGAGTCAGTTCCAGGGTCAGTAGTTATATACAGAGTCAGTTCCAGGGTCAGTAGCTATATGCAGAGTCAGTTCCAGGGTCAGTAACCATATGCAGAGTCAGTTCCAGGGTCAGTAGCCATATGCAGAGTCAGTTCCAGGGTCAGTAGTTATATACAGAGTCAGTTCCAGGGTCAGTAGCTATATGCAGAGTCAGTTCCAGGGTCAGTAGCCATATGCAGAGTCAGTTCCAGGGTCAGTAGCTATATGCAGAGTCAGTTCCAGGGTCAGTAGCTATATGCAGAGTCAGTTCCAGGGTCAGTAGCCATATGCAGAGTCAGTTCCAGGGTCAGTAGCCATATGCAGAGTCAGTTCCAGGGTCAGTAGCCATATGCAGAGTCAGTTCCAGGGTCAGCAGCCATATGCAGAGTCAGTTCCAGGGTCAGTAGCCATTTGCAGAGTCAGTTCCAGGGTCAGTAGCTATATGCAGAGTCAGTTCCAGGGTCAGTAGCTATATGCAGAGTCAGTTCCAGGGTCAGTAGCTATATGCAGAGTCAGTTCCAGGGTCAGCAGCCATATGCAGAGTCAGTTCCAGGGTCAGTAGTTATATGCAGAGTCAGTTCCAGGGTCAGCAGCCATATGCAGAGTCAGTTCCAGGGTCAGTAGTTATATGCAGAGTCAGTTCCAGGGTCAGTAGTTATATGCAGAGTCAGTTCCAGGGTCAGTAGTTATATGCAGAGTCAGTTCCAGGGTCAGTAGCCATATGCAGAGTCAGTTCCAGGGTCAGTAGTTATATGCAGAGTCAGTTCCAGGGTCAGTAGCCATATGCAGAGTCAGTTCCAGGGTCAGTAGCTATATGCAGAGTCAGTTCCAGGGTCAGCAGCCATATGCAGAGTCAGTTCCAGGGTCAGTAGCCATATGCAGAGTCAGTTCCAGGGTCAGTAGTTATATGCAGGGTCAGTTCCAGGGTCAGTAGTTATATGCAGGGTCAGTTCCAGGGTCAGTAGCTATATACAGGATCAATTCCAGCGTCAGTAGTGTGTGTGTGTGTGTGTGTGTGTGTGTGTGTGTGTGTGTGTGTGTGTGTGTGTGTGTGTGTGTGTGTGTGTGTGTGTGTGTGTGTGTGTTGGAGTGTGAGTGTGTGTAAGTTAGTGTGTAGAATGTGCATAGCGTGAATGTGCAAAAATTCAAATAAAATCTTAGGTTCAATGGAAATAGTCCGTGTAGCCATTTTGTTTGCTATTTAGCAGTCATGGCTTGGGGATAGAAGCTGTTCAAGGAGCCTGTTGGTGCCAGACCTGGCGCTCCGTGCGGAAGCAGAGAGAACAGTCTATGGCTTGGGTGGCTGGAGTCTTTAAAACTTTTCCGAGCCTTCCTTTACACCGCCTGATATAGAGGTCCTGGATGGCAGGGAGCTCGGCCCTACTGATGTACTGGGCTGTCCACACCACCCTCTGTAGCACCAGGCGCAGTTGACATACCAAGCATTGATGCAGCCAGTCAATATGCTCTCAATGGTGCAGCTGTAGAACTTTTTGAAGATTTGAGGGCCCATGTCAAATCTTTTCAACCTCCTGAAGGGGAAGAGGTCGCACCTTCGCACCTTCTTCACGACTGTGTGTGTGTGGACCATTTTATCTCCTTAGTGATTTGGACACATAGGAACTTGAACCTCTCGAACCCGCTCCGTCGATGGGGGAATGCTCACCCTCCCTTTCCTGTAGTCCACGATCACCTCCTTGGTCTTACTGATGAGGAGGGAAAGATTATTTTCCTGGCACCGCACTGCCAGGTCACTGACCTTCTCCTTGTAGGCTGTCTCATCGTCACAGGCCCCACGGCCTTAGGAGTGTTGACCTGATTAAAAACCTTAAATCTCGTCGGTCTCTGAGAGCGAGATCACCCAGTCTCCTGGGTCAGCGGGGGCCCTCGTGCACAGTTCGGTGTTGTTTTTTTCGAAGCTTAAAATAAAATGCATTGAGTTCGTCTGGTAGAAAGGCATCGTCAGGCAGATCATGGCTGGGTTTTCCTTTGTAATCCGTAATGGACTGTAGCTCCTGTCACGTGTCGGGCGTCAGAGCATGTGTAATAGGATTCCACCTTGTTCCTATATTGTCCTTTTTGCTTGTTTGACGGCTCTGCAGAAGTAGCAGCAGGACTTCTTGTACATACAGTTGAAGTCAGAAGTTTACATACACCTTAGCCAAATACATTTAAACTCAGTTTTTCACAATTCCTGACATTTAATCCTAGTAAAAACTCCCTGTCTTAGGTCAGTTAGGATCACCACTTTATTTTAAGAATGTGAAATGTTAGAATAATAGTAGAGAGAATTATTTATTTCAGCTTTTATTTCTTTCATCACATTCCCAGTGGGTCAGAAGTTTACATACACTCAATTAGTATTTGGTAGCATTGCATTTAAATTGTTTAACTTGGGTCAAACCTTTCGGGTAGCCTTCCACAAGCTTTCCACAATAAGTTGGGTGAATTTTGGACCATTCCTCCTGACAGAACTGGTGCAACTGAGTCAGGTTTGTAGGCCTCCTTGCTCGCACAAGCTTTTTCAGTTCTGCCCACACATTTTCTATAGGATTGAGGTCAGGGCTTTGTGATGGCCACTCCAATACCTTAACTTTGTTGTCCTTAAGCCATTTTGCCACAACTTTGGAAGTATGCTTGGGATAAATGTCCATTTGGAAGACCCATTTGCGACCAAGCTTTAACTTCCTGACTGATGTCTTGAGATGTTGCTTCAATATATCCACATAATTTTTCCCCCTTGAGTGCACCAGGCCCTACTGCAGCAAAGCAGCCCCACAACATGATGCTGCCACCCTGTGCTTCACGGTTGTGATGGTGTTCTTCGGCTTGCAAGCCGCAGATGTTAATGCGAGTGTAGTGAAATGCTTGTGCTTCTAGTCCCGACAGTGCAGTAATATCTATCAAGTAATCTAACAATTCCACAACGACTACCTTATACACACAAGTGTAAAGACATGGAATAAGAATATGTACATATAAATATATGGATGAGCGATGGCCGTGCGGCATAGGCAAGATGCAATAGATGGTATAAAATACAGTATATACATATGAGATGACTAATGTAAGATATGTAAACATTATTAAAGTGTCATTATTTAAAGTGACTAGTGATCCATTTATTAAAGTGGCCAATGATTTGAGTCCGTATGTAGGCTGCAGCCTCTCAGAGTTAGTGATGGCTGTTTCACAGTCTGATGGCTTTGAGACCGTCAGGTATTCCAAGATGGGTGAACAATGGGTCGAGACTTCCACTGCGCTAGAGTCAGCAAACCATTTGCTGTTGATGAAGAGGCATACCCCTCTCCCTCGATTTCCCTGAATCCAATGTCCTGTCTGCTTGGTGGTTGGAGAATCCATCGACTTGGATAGCCATGGGGGTATCTTGTCTGAAAGCCATGTATAAGAAAAGCCATGTATGAGAATATTGCAGTTACAAGAGTCCCGTTGACAGCAAATCCGTGATCGGAGGGCATCCATCTTATTATCAAGTGACTGCACATTGGCCAATAGAATAGAGGGAAGAGGTGTCCAGTTTAACCATCACCTGAATCTCCCCAGGTCTCCCCCTCTCCTGGCTCTTCTTCGCCTGCGTTTCCTATTGGATAGCCGGAAAACTGGGTCGGAATTACACAAAGAGCCCAGGGCAGACGAGTCAAAGTCGAAGTTGAAGCCGGCATTGAGGTTAGTAACTGCCGATCTGATGTTCAAAAGTTCTTGTCGATCATAAAAAAAAAGAAGAAACACACCAAAAAGTAACACAAAATAGAAAAGTTGGGTCCATTCAGAACGGCACCATCTTCCCTTACAGAACTCTGTAGGAACACAAGTCATGATGT
The DNA here is from genome assembly GCF_016432855.1 of Salvelinus namaycush. NCBI lineage: Eukaryota > Metazoa > Chordata > Actinopteri > Salmoniformes > Salmonidae > Salvelinus > Salvelinus namaycush. Next base: position 9,977,519 of record NC_052329.1, on the reverse strand, counting down.
CCCAGTTACAACTCTTTGATGAGAGGTCAACATTATAACCAGAGGATCAGTAGACAGATTCCTGGTTAGGTTAACTACTACTCTCAATACATGGTTTAGACAGATTCCTGGTTAGGCTAACTACTGATCTCCATACATGGTTCGGCTTCCTGGTTAGGTTAACCACTGATTTTCATACATGGTTCAGCTTCCTGGTTAGGTTAACTACCGATCTCCATACATGGTTCGGCTTCCTGGTTAGGCTAACTACCGATCTCCATACATGGTTCAGCTTCCTGGTTAGGTTAACCACTGATTTTCATACATGGTTCAGCTTCCTGGTTAGGTTAACCACTGATTTTCATACATGGTTCAGCTTCCTGGTTAGGCTAACTACCGATCTCCATACATGGTTCAGCTTCCTGGTTAGGTTAACTACCGATCTCCATACATGGTTCAGCTTCCTGGTTAGGTTAACTACCGATCTCCATACATGGTTCAGCTTCCTGGTTAGGTTAACCACTGATTTTCATACATGGTTCAGCTTCCTGGTTAGGTTAACTACCGATCTCCATACATGGTTCAGCTTCCTGGTTAGGTTAACTACCGATCTCCATACATGGTTCAGCTTCCTGGTTAGGTTAACCACTGATTTTCAATACATGGTTCAGACAGTGTTTTGGTAATGCTAACCACTGATCTCAATATATGGTTCAGCATCGAGGAGGACACTCACACTTCAGCTCAGATCTAACAACTACAGATATTCCCACATCAACTACTGTAGACCAGAGTTCTAGTTTGGACATGAGGAAGAAAAACACATCTGTAGCCAGTGGTCTCCAGGGATGCGGTAGCTATATGTCTGTAACATGTGTTTGGGTCGCGTGCAACGCCACACATCCCCTTCATCCTCTGGTCTTTACTCTGATCCCTGGGCTCTATGGACACGCACATTCCACAGACACACTCACACGTCACATACACACCCTTGCATGTGCACACACACATTCCCTGTATAAACCCAATCTCCTCGTTCCCGAGTGGAGGTACTGGGTTGATTATTAATGGGATTTGCGAAGCAAACGTCCCATTCTAAATCTTTGTCATACTTGTATTTTTTATTTTATTAAAGCTACTCGTCCTACACCGTTTAAGCTAGAAACGTCATGCAAACTTTAAAACGTGCAGATCGGTCTTGAATAGTGTGCTTTTATACAACTTTTGGATGTCTTTTATACCTTTTAAACTATTAAGACTTCTGTCCTCCATACACTTTTATAGGATTTCCTCAGCATTCTAAAGGGCCCATTGTGGCATCATGCCTCCCAACATTCTAATCAGCTACTTTAACCACAACTTAGACAAAAAGTTAGAGCGTATGAAATCTTCCTCTATTTCTCTGCTTTTCAAATCTGAGATCAGAACAGGAAAAATATATATTCCACCAACCAAGCATCAAGCTGTTTTCGTAACCCATCACCTGCCTCTATTAAAGATGCAGTAAGTCACGTCAGACGCTTGCAGATTCATGACTTACCAACAACAGCTGCAAATTCCAATAAAACTACATCCCGTTTTGAAGTTCGTCGTCTTAACAACACTATCGTTAATCTAACAAATACGTTTTGTGGGTCATAATGCAGTATTTATTTAGTTTCATAGCATGTTTCTCACACTGGCTTTAGCCACTGAGAGAGCAGGCATGCTAAGGGGAGTTGCCTAGCAACATGTGCCTCGGAGGGAGACAACGTCGTCATAGCGCAACAAATTCCCATGATTTGTGAATCTGTTCAGACTGAACAGCTCGCGTGACAGCTAAAACAATTGCAACACAACCCAAAGTAATATGGTTGATATAGTAATTATTTCACTACATTTAACTTTGAATATATTTAACTGTTTTGTTTAACACTTTTGAAACCAGTATTTTCAAATACCAGTATTTTAAAAACAGGTAAAGCAAGTCCCACAATTTTATTTCATGTAAAATTACAATCTAGTTAACCCATGCGCGCGCGCGCGCGCACACACACACACACACACACACACACACACACACACACACACACACACACACACACACACACACACACACACACACACACACACACACACACACACACACACACACACACCTCATGCAGTGGTGCATTAGCGTAGAGTGAGGTTAGTTCTGCACGCGAGGTGGGAGCGTCGCTCATCATTCTGAAGGAGTGTCATTCCCAGAGTCAGTCTGACAGGGAACTCCGCTCCCCCTCTGTCATATTACATCTCAGGGCTGAGGGACAGACACTGCCACAGCAGAGACATGACAGCTCCAAACCACACATACACGCAAGCACACGCAAAGACACACAAAAAATGCACACACACACGGTGCAAATGATTTGGAAGTCAGGAGTGGTCATATGTAGGGGTACAGGAGCAGAAGACAGGAAAAGAGAGGAGGAATGTAAGAGGAGGGAGACAGCATTAGTGGAATAAAGAGTGGTTCATCTTGAGACTGTCAAGTCTTGATGATCAGGGCGGGCTGATATTTACCACATTAAAATAATTCCTGTATGCCGTGCGGGTGCGCCCACGTGCGCCGTGGCTGGGTGGGTTGTTCTGTAGTTGCGTAGTTCAAATCAAATCAAACTTTATTTGTCACATGCGCCGAATACAACAACCTTACCGTGAAATGCTTACTTACAAGCCCTTAACCAACAGTGCAGTTCAAGAAGAGTTAAGAAAATATTTACCAAATAAACTAAAGTAAAAAATAAAAATAATAACAGGAACACAATAACATAACAATAACGAGGCTATATACAGGGGGTACCGGTACCGAGCCAGTGTGCGGGGGTACAGGTTAGAGGTAATTTGTACATGTAGATAGGGGTGAAGTAATTATGCATAGATAATAAACAGCAGTGTACAAAACAAATGGAGGGGGGCCATTTGATTAATTGGTCAGCAGTCTTATGGCTTGGGGGTAGAAGCCGTTAAGGAGCCTTTTAGTCCTAGACTTGGCACTCCGGTACCGCTTGCCGTGTGGTAGTAGAGAAAACAGTCTATGACTTGGGTGACTGGAGTCTGACAATTTTATGGGCTTTCCTCTGACACCGCCTATTATATGTTGCTTCAATATATCCACATAATTTTACACCCTCATGATGCCTATTTTGTGAAGTGCGCCAGTCCCTCCTGCAGCAAAGCACCCCCACAACATGATGCTGCCACCCCCGTGCTTCACAGTTGGGATGGTGTTCTTCGGCTTGCAAGCCTCCCCCTTTTTCTTCCAAACATAATGATGGTCATTATGGATAAAACAATTCTATATTTGTTTCATCAGACCAGAGGACATTTCTCCAAAAAGTACGATCTTTGTCCCCATGTGCAGTTGCAAACCGTAGCCTGACTTTTTATGGTGGTTTGGAGCAGTGGCTTCTTCCTTGCTGAGCGGCCTTTCAGGTTATGTCAATATAGGACTCGTTTTACTGTGGATATAGAAACTTTTGTACCAGTTTCCTCCATCATCTTCCCAAGGTCCTTTGCTGTTGTTCTGGGATTGATTTGCACTTTTCGCACCAAAGTACGTTCATCTCTAGGAGACAGAACGCGTCTTCTTCCTGAGCGGTATGATGGCTGCGTGGTCCCATGGTGTTTATACTTGCATACTATTGTTTGTACAGATGAACGTGGTACCTTCAGGCATTTGGAAATTGCTCCCAAGGATGAACCAGACTTGTGGAGGTCTACAAATTTTTTCGGAGGTCTTGGCTGATTTCTTTTGATCTTCCCATGATGTCAAGCAAAGAGGCACTGAGTTTGAAGGTAGGCCTTGAAATACATCCACAGGTACACCTCCAATTGACTCAAATGATGCCAATTATCCTATCAGAAGCTTCTAAAGCCATGACATAATTTTCTGGAATTTTCCAAGCTGTTTAAATGCACAGTCAACTTAGTGTATGTAAACTTCTGACCCATTGGAATTGTGATACAGTGAATTATAAGTGAAATAATCTGTCTGTAAACAATTGTTGGAAAAATTGCACAAAGTAGACGTCCTAACCGACTTGCCAAAACTATAGTTTGTTAACAAGAAATTTGTGGAGTGGTTGAAAAACGAGTTTTAATGACTCCAACCTAAGTGTATGTAAACTTCCGACTTCAACTATAGGTCCTGGATGGCAGGAAGCTTGGCCCCAGCGATGTACTGGGCCGTACACACTACCCTCTGTAGTGCCTTACGGTCATATGGCGAGCAATTGCCATACCAGGCGGTGATGCAACTGCTCAGGATGCTCTCGATGGTGCAGCAGTAGAACTTTTTGAGGATCTGGGGACCCATGCCAAATCTTTTCAGTCTCCTGAGGGGGAAAGGTTTAATTGTGCCCTCTTCACGACTGTCTTGGTGTGTTTAGACCATGATAGTTCATTAGTTGTGTGCATGCATGTGTGTGTGTGTCTCTTGTTTGGCGGGACCTCCCTTTAGGACAAGACACGTCACGAAGGAAGGATAAATTGTGCATTTTATAGTATTTATGATAGCAGACACATGACTGAAGCAGGATAAATGGTGTATTTTATAGTAATTATGATAGTGTAGACATGACTGAAGCAGGATAAATGGTGTATTTTAAAGTAATTATCATAGTGGAGACATGACTGAAGCAGGATAAATGGCATATTTTATAGTAATTATGATAGCAGAGACATTAATGAAGGAGATGGATAGTTATTATGATAGCAGAGACATTAATAAAGGAGATGGATAGTTATTATGATAGCAGAGACATTAATGAAGGAGATGGATAGTTATTATGATAGCAGAGACATGATTGAAGGAGATGGATAGTTATTATGATAGCAGAGACATTAATAAAGGAGATGGATAGTTATTATGATAGCAGAGACATGACTGAAGGAGTTGGATAGTTATTATGATAGCAGAGACATGACTGAAGGAGATGGATAGTTACTATGATAGCAGAGACATGACTGAAGGAGATGGATATTTATTATGAAAGCAGAGACATGACTGAAGGAGATGGATATTTATTATGATAGCAGAGACATGACTGAAGGAGATGGATAGTTATTATGATAGCAGAGACATGACTGAAGGAGATGGATAGTTATTATGATAGCAGAGACATGACTGAAGGAGTTGGATAGTTATTATGATAGCAGAGACATGACTGAAGGAGATGGATAGTTATTATGATAGCAGAGACATAACTGAAGGAGATGGATAGTTATTATGATAGCAGAGACATGACTGAAGGAGATGGATAGTTATTATGATAGCAGAGACATGACTGAAGGAGATGGATAGTTACTATGATAGCAGAGACATGACTGAAGGAGATGGATAGTTATTATGATAGCAGAGACATGACTGAAGGAGATGGATAGTTATTATGATAGCAGAGACATGACTGAAGGAGATGGATAGAGCGTTTAACCAACAGAGCTATCAGCCCACACACACACTCCCTGATTCAGAACACTATTCTGAACCCACAACGCCACACTTCCACAGAATCTAAACAGGAACACAGAAACTCTCTGTGACTTTACACTGGCTGCTGTGTTCCTTTATATTCCCTCCAGAGAGGAGGATGGAGAAAATCGAGAGGTGATGGAGTGAAGAAAGAGAGGAAGCAATCAGAATGAAGACAGCGAGGGAGAGCAGATGCTGGAGAAGGAGAGGAGGAATAGGTGGGGAAAAGAAAGGAAAACGCACAAAGAGAGAATAAGGTTAAAAGGATAGAAAGGATGCTATACAGCAGGACAGACCAAAGTCCAGAGAGACAGCTGCTGGTCTAGTCGACACACAGAGAGACAGCTGCTGGTCTAGTCGACACACAGAGAGACAGCTGCTGGTCTGGTTGAGACACAGAGGGACAGCTGCTGGTCTGGTTGAGACACAGAGGGACAGCTGCTGGTCTGGTTGAGACACAGAGGGACAGCTGCTGATCTGGTTGAGACACAGAGAGACAGCTGCTGGTCTGGTCGACACACAGAGAGACAGCTGCTGGTCTGGTTGAGACACAGAGAGACAGCTGGTCGAGACACAGAGAGACAGCTGCTGGTCTGGTCGAGACACAGAGAGACAGCTGCTGGTCTGGTTGAGACACAGAGAGACAGCTGCTGGTCTGGTCGAGACACAGAGAGACAGCTGCTGGTCTGATTAAGACACAGAGAGACAGCTGCTGGTCTGGTTGAGACACAGAGACAGCTGCTGGTCTGGTTGAGACACAGAGAGACAGCTGGTCGAGACACAGAGAGACAGCTGCTGGTCTGGTCGAGACACAGAGAGACAGCTGCTGGTCTGGTTGAGACACAGAGAGACAGCTGCTGGTCTGGTCGAGACACAGAGAGACAGCTGCTGGTCTGATTAAGACACAGAGAGACAGCTGCTGGTCTGGTTGAGACACAGAGAGACAGCTGCTGGTCTGGTTGAGACACAGAGAGACAACTGCTGGTCTGGTTGAGACACAGAGAGACAGCTGCCGGTTGAGACACAGAGAGACAGCTGCTGGTCTGGTTGAGACACAGAGAGACAGCTGCTGGTCTGGTTGAGACACAGAGAGACAGCTGCTGGTCTGGTCGAGACACAGAGAGACAGCTGCTGGTTGAGACACACAGGAGGCATGAGAGAGGCAGAGAGTTTGAAGTGTCTGAAGTATTGTGCCTGGCTGGTCCAACCCATCATGACTAGTCTAACTCTAAAGCTGCCGTTACATGACGCAACTGGCACGCAATTTGAGTTGCTTATTGATTGCTTAGTGAAACACACTGCAACCAATCAGCAACTCATCTGCAACTTGGTTAGGACCAGTTGAAACTTTGCAACTTTGTGCAACTAGTTGCAAGCAACAGCCAATCAAAACAAACACTTTTGTCACATGATCCATTTGAAGGTTCAGAATATCGACCCTGTTGTCATGTCAACACAGTTGTCAGTGCTGCCCAGCACAACCCGCGATCAGCAATGACAGAACAGTGACTAGCACAACAGGAGACGTATGCAAATTATTATACACGGTTTAGCTGTCAATACATTTCATTTTGAAAGGGAACTCAAACCTCTCCATAACCAATTTCAACTGAAATTGTCCACGATGAACTATGCTAGCTAGCTTAGTTTGTTGCTAGCTTGGTTAGCTTGTTGGTGTTGCTGGTGTTTGCAATGTCATTTTGGCTAGCTAGCTAAATTGTACAGGCTACATTTCTTCTATATCCTTGCTACAATAAACAAACAGTTGGATAAACAAATAATTAGTGAAACCACGATGTAATGCAGCAGATGATATGGGGTGAGTTTAGAATTCTCAAACAAGCAGCTTCACTTTGATTGGCTGTTGCATGCGATTTCAATTGCGTTTGGGTTGCTTCATGTAACAGCAAAATAACTTTTAAACTTTTAATTTTATTTTTTACTTATTTATTTTTTAATTAACACTTTTTAAATTTTCTTAAAAACCTCTTAAAGCATTGTTGGTTAAGGGCTTGTAAGTAAGCATGTGACAAATACAATTTGATGTGATATGATGTCACTTGCAACTGTAACTCAAATTGTGTGAGAGTTGCTTTGTGTAACCCCAGCCTGAGGACATGTGTAATGTCACAGTGTTTGTACGTGTCTGGGTGATGTCATGTGGTGTTTGGTATTTTATTAGGATCCCCATTAGCTGTTGCGAAAGCAGTTTAGTTGGTCTGTTATGCAGAAAATGTGTTTCCTGAATCCTATGACATTGCTGTGATTGGTTGGGAGACAGGAACTGTAAATCCAAGGCTGACTCTGACCTGCTCTATTCCACCACAGCACATTCCATATTCCAACTGCCGCACAGGAGGGGGTGTTTATTTGGCTGTTTATTTGGCTGTTTGCATGTGTTCATGATGTATTTGTCTGCGTGTGTGTGTGTAAACGCCTCGCATGCAAGTACGTCTTTATGGCATATCTACTTACATGAGTTTCTGCTCCACGTTCTCTCTCTCCGTCCTGATCCTCTGGAGTTCGACACACACACTCCTCAGCTCCTCCCTGAGCACTGTGAGAGGAAAAGAGAGAGTGAGAGAGAGATAACTCTACACCCAGGAACGGGGAAAGAGAGGGAGATAGAATGAGAGAGTCATCTATCACTTCAGCACCCAGAAACCTGAAGCCTGAAAGACTGATGAAACCATCCACTCTGTCTGGCTACCGGAGACAGAGAAAGAAAACAACGGCACGAAAGGGAAACATGAGCGTGCTTCAAAAGAAGGGAGAAGAAGAGAAGAGCAAGAGGGATAAAAAGAGAGAGAGAGAGAGAGAGAGAGAGAGAGAGAGAGAGAGAGAGAGAGAGAGAGAGAGAGAGAGAGAGAGAGAGAGAGAGAGAGAGAGAGAGAGAGAGAGAGAGAGAGAGAGAGAGAGAGAGAGAGAGTGGGGGGGAGATATGAAGGGAGGGAGAAAAGGAATGAGGGGGGGAGAAGAGGAAGGTAGAGAAATGATAGAAAGGGTAGAAGTTGAAACTTATTTTATTTTTGTCTGTCACGTCAACGTAAATAGGGATATTCGGATCCTTTTGAGAATTGTAATTTGACAGAAGTTTAACATTCTGTCATAAAGAGCACATGTTCAACTTAATAGAAAACACATTTTCCCATCTCAAGAGGGTAAAAAAAAGAAGACTATAATAAGTGCCTATTAAGTTCCCCAAAGAGTAACAGGGTTGACAATTTCATCTTAAAATCAGCCATTAATCCCCTGGAAGCTTGTTGTGTGCAACAAGGAGTGGCAATTGACCCTTTGCTAGCCCTGCCCCCTTGGTTACTGTTGCAACCTCCAACAGCATTTTCACAGGAAGCCCAATTCCCCCTTCAACCACTGGCTAAATCCCCTCACAATCATGGGTGGATTGGCCAGAAGGGCCATCTTTTATTGGGGTGGGCTGGTCAAAATCCACAAAAAAAAGCAAACCATTTTTTATTATTTAAAAAATGTGGCCGTCTGTTTAAAAAAAATAACTTTTCCGCAATTTCTCTTTTGTCATAATAATCTATATTGGCTGACCAGTGGGAAACGGCCGGCCGACATACCAAGCTGCTAAATGTCTGAAATTAACAGACTTATTTGCTAAAAGTTCTGGTTCTTCTGGTCTGAGTGCTGCAGAGGACAGTGGTCCAGTCGAGGTAGGAAGAAAACAGAGAAAGATACACTCACACACACTAACACAGATCATGTAGCCTACTGCAGCCAGTTAAGCATAATATTTAGCCTGTATATTGTATGAAATAGTAAGCTAATTAGGGAAGAGGGGATTCGGGGGAACATTTAGATACTAGTCTACTTCCAATATAGCCTAACAAGTCGTTAGATTTACTTTTATAACACATACACTATATTTACAAAAGTATATGGACACCCCTTCAAATAAGTGTATAAAATCAATGCCCACAGCCATTCAATCTCCATAGAAAACAATGGCAGATTAATGGCCTTACAAAAGAGCTCAGTGACTTTCAACGTGGCACCGTCATAGTGGCACCGTCAATGACACCTTTCCAACAAGTCAGTTCATCACATTTCTGCCCTGCTAGAGCTGCATCGGTCTACTGTAAGTGCTGTTATCGTGAAGTGCAAACGTCTAGGAGCAACAACGGCTCAGCCGCAAAGTGGTAGGCCACACAAGCTCAAAGAACAGGACCGTCGAGTGCTGAAGCGCGTAGCGAGTAAAAAATCATATGTCCTTAGTTGTAAACACTCACTACCGAGTTCCAAACTGCTTCTGGAAGCAACCATCTGGCAGTCCGACAGATGAATCTGGGGTTTGGAGGATGCCAGGAGAACGCTACCTGCCCCAATGCATAGTGCCAACTGTAAAGTTTGATGGAGTAGGAATAATGGTCTGGGGCTGTTTTTCATAGTTCGGGCTAGGTCCCTTAGTTCCAGTTAGGGTTGCACATTTTGGGGAATATTCAGAGGTGGAAACTTTCTGTGGGAATTAACGGGAATATATGGTAATTAAGGGGAAAATATGGGAATTAACGGAAATATATGTAAATTAATGTAATACCATTTAAATGTAATGTTTTTTGCATTGGATATATTTACCAGATCATATGGAGACAGAAACATAAACCTTTTACCTTTTACGTACAAATATTTCAGAGTTCCGGAACCTCTCATAGAATAGACGTACAAATATTTCAGAGTTCCGCAACCTCTCATAGAATAGACGTACAAATATTTCAGAGTTCCGGAACCTCTCATAGAATAGACGTACAAATATTTCAACGTTCCGGAACCTCTCATAGAATAGACGTACAAATATTTCAACGTTCCGGAACCTCTCATAGAATAGACGTACAAATATTTCAACGTTCCGGAACCTCTCATAGAATAGACGTACAAATATTTCAACGTTCCGGAACCTCTCATAGAATAGACGTACAAATATTTCAGAGTTCCGGAACCTCTCATAGAATAGACGTACAAATATTTCAGAGTTCCGGAACCTCTCATAGAATAGACGTACAAATATTTCAGAGTTCCTGCACCTCTCATAGAATAGACGTACAAATATTTCAGAGTTCTGCAACCTCTCATAGAATAGACGTATAAATATTTAAAAGTTCCTGCACCTCTCATAGAATAGACGTACAAATATTTCAGAGTTCCGGAACCTCTCATAGAATAGACGTACAAATATTTCAACGTTCCGGAACCTCTCATAGAATAGACGTACAAATATTTCAACGTTCCGGAACCTCATAGAATAGACGTACAAATATTTCAACGTTCCGGAACCTCTCATAGAATAGACGTACAAATATTTCAACGTTCCGGAACCTCTCATAGAATAGACGTACAAATATTTCAGAGTTCCGGAACCTCTCATAGAATAGACGTACAAATATTTCAGAGTTCCTGCACCTCTCATAGAATAGACGTACAAATATTTCAGAGTTCTGCAACCTCTCATAGAATAGACGTATAAATATTTAAAAGTTCCTGCACCTCTCATAGAATAGACGTACAAATATTTCAGAGTTCCGGAACCTCTCATAGAATAGACGTACAAATATTTCAGAGTTCCGGAACCTCTCATAGAATAGACGTACAAATATTTCAACGTTCCGGAACCTCTCATAGAATAGACGTACAAATATTTCAGAGTTCCGGAACCTCTCATAGAATAGACGTACAAATATTTCAACGTTCCGGAACCTCTCATAGAATAGACGTACAAATATTTCAACGTTCCGGAACCTCTCATAGAATAGACGTACAAATATTTCAGAGTTCCGGAACCTCTCATAGAATAGACGTACAAATATTTCAGAGTTCCTGCACCTCTCATAGAATAGACGTACAAATATTTCAGAGTTCCGGAACCTCTCATAGAATAGACGTACAAATATTTCAGAGTTCCTGCACCTCTCATAGAATAGACGTACAAATATTTCAGAGTTCCGGAACCTCTCATAGAATAGACGTACAAATATTTCAGAGTTCCGGAACCTCTCATAGAATAGACGTACAAATATTTCAGAGTTCTGGAACCTATATAAAGGGTACCGCCACCCAAAATGAGTTCCGACATATTTCAGCCCAGTCAAAGACATTCTCTGTCCTGGCACCCCAATGGTGGAACAAGCCTCCCCCTAATGTCAGGACAGTGGAATCCTTGCCCATATTCCCAAAATGTCTGAAACCCTACCCCTTTAAAGAGTGTCTTTTCCTACCAGCAATGACTTTGCTGATAACTACTTTGTTGAGGGAAAATGTACTTGATGCAATATGTTGCTCTCTCAGCTATCTTAAGATGAATGCACTAATGTAAGGTTAAGAGTGTCTGCAAAAAAATAAAATTGGCCTGTGGGCAATAGTGACAGCACGGTGGAGCGATCGTTCTATTTGGAGCGTTAGGTTACATGGGTACAGTTGCAGTGGCTCTAGTGGTGAGATGGCTTTCAACTGCTCCAGCAATGTCAGGCTGACATTCTCCCAACCTCCCGCCGGTTCGGTCTCTTTCTCTCTCAGCACAGAAAGAAGAGTGTAGGAGGTCTGGGCAGAAAAACACTGATAATTGCTTTTTGGTCAGTCTGACCTGACTGGGCCAGGTGCAACGCAGGACACACTTACACACTTACACACACACACACACACACACACACACACACACACACACACACACACACACACACACACACACACACACACACACACACACACACACAGTTAGACACACAGCAGGGCTTGACATTAACTTGGACTGATATTTCACCTGTCCAAAAGCTCAAGTCACTTGTCACCTGTCTCAAAATACAACACTGCCCCTTTAAGGCTCTCTTGGTGGATAATTTGCCACCCTTGGTAGCCTATAAAGTATTGCAACATTACGAAAACTTTTTATGTCTTTCTAAAATGATTCCCTCCAGTGCTCAAAATGAAGGGCGTCCCAGGGACATAAAAATACGTCTACGGTTCAAAACACACTCATACAACCGCTGCAAATTAAAACATTTAAAAAAGCAATGAGGCTGATGCAACAGATCAGACCGTTTCGTTTAAAAATGTTCATAAAGTTTTATTTCTTCATATTGTAAACTCAACAATGCACACATGGCTGTAGGCCACGTTCCAAAATGTAATTAGCAGGAAAACAGCATTCTCAAAAGTGCACTAAACGTGCGAGCGGAGATGAAAAGATCTGTTAGATACTAAGAGGGGAGATCTAAAGATGCAACAACTAGCATTGGTTACTAATATGACTAGGATTATGCCTTCGGCAGCTGGACAATAAAATAAAGTTGATTTGCTGTATAAAATGACATAAAACAACCAGGTTTTAAACAATTAAATTTATGGTTAAATAAATAGTTTCAAAATGTTGACGCCTCCGCTCCAGATTCAAGGTTGGTGATGTGCGGTGAGCAACAGGCACTGTCCTTCACTCTCCGGTCTCGTGACCATTTCATCTGAACGAACCGTGCTTCGAGTATGTCGACAGAATCAAGCCTTTAGGCGTTAATGCTAATTATCCTTAATTATATTTTTCAAACATGACTGGCATTTAGCCTATATTTATGTGATTAAAAGTCTAAAGTTAAAGTTTGGCTACATTTCCTGGCGTCTCCCTCATGTCAGCATCGGTTTGGACATGTTGTTGTAGCCAATATGCATATCACCTGCACTTTGACACGTAGGCTTTTTCTATTTATGTATGCCTAAATGAAAAATAGATTAGAATATTAATAATGTCGAGCCCTGCAGAGACACACACACACACACACACACACACACACACACACACACACACACACACACACACACACACACACACACACACACACACACACACACACACACACACACACACACACACACACACACACACACACACACACACACACACACACACACACACACGTGCTGCAGGGTGCTGCAGGGTGAAATAAGTTTCCCCCGTACAATCTTTTCAAATCATCTGGCTGTCTTTCTGCAGCACCAGCCAGTCTTTACATGTGAGATTACAGTGTGAGGCTCTCATTCCTCTCCTCTTCCCCCTCTGGCTTTTTCTTCACTCTCCCTGTGCTTCCTTTAAGTACAGCCTCAAGGTCACAAGCTCTGAGTGGATTGGCCCGCTGACAAGGTTAACACATACAGTATGACACATGACACACAGCACCACAGAGAGAAACAGACGTAACACACTCGCACCTTGGTGTTGTACACAATTTGCATATTAGTCGACATATGGCGGTAGGGTGCCTGGCTACTACTACTGATGATGGATAGAGAGTGGAATTAAATTCAGTATGAGTCGCCAGGCTAGCTTTTTACTGTGCTACTGTAAATCCACATTTTGCATACTTGCAGTGTTAAGTATTCGCATACAGTACTCTGTGGACCTCATAAATCCACACATCTCACTCTAGACATGACCTCTGCATTCTCACAGCAAGAAGGATTCAACTAGTGAACCAGAAAAAAATCTGTCAATCAGACATTTAGATTTTCGATGTCATCATAACCACATTCTATTGTCACTCACACATATCCATGTCAGAACATTCCAGTGTATTTTACAACCACCTGCAAACACAGTCAATATCAGCAGCAGAGAAACAAAGAGAGAGAGAGGAAGTGGGGGGGGGGGGGGGGGGGGAGGAGAGAGAGAGAGAGAGAGAGAGAGAGAGAGAGAGAGAGAGAGAGAGAGAGAGAGAGAGAGAGAGAGAGAGAGAGAACGGGGAGAGTATCCTGAACAATTATAAATGAGCTCACTCTTCTTCTATTTTTGTATTATACACGTCCCTCTTTTTCCCCTCTCTCTACCTCCCTCTCTCTACCTCCCTCTCTCCCCCTCTCTCTTCCCCTCTCTCTACCTCCCCGTCTCTACCTCCCCCTCTCTACCTCCCTCTCTCTACCCCACCTCTCTACCAACCTCTCTTTACCTCCTTCTCTCCCCTCTCTGCCTCCCTCTCTCCCTTCCTCTCTACCTCCCTCTTTCCCCCTTTCTCTTCCCCTCTCTCTCCCTTCCTCTCTCCCCCTCTCTCTACCTCCCTCTCTCCTTCTCTCTCTTCCCCCTCTCTCTACCTCCCTCTCTCCCCCTCTCTCTACCTCCCTCTCTCTTCCCCCTCTCTCTTCCCCATCTCTCTACCTCCCTCTCTCCCCCTCTCTCTTCCCCCTCTCTCTACCTCCCTCTCTACCTCCCTCTCTCTTCCCCATTCTCTACCTCCCTCTCTCCCCCTCTCTCTTCCCCCTCTCTCTCCCTCCCTCTCTCCCCCTCTCTCTACCTCCCTCTCTCCCCCTCTCTCTACCTCCCTCTCTCCCCCTCTCTCTACCTCCCTCTCCCCCCTCTCTCTACCTCCCTTTCCCCCTCTCTCTACCTCCCTCTCTCCCCCTCTCTATTCCCCCTCTCTCTACCTCCCTCTCTCCCCCTCTCTCTTCACCCTCTCTCTACCTCCCTCTCTCCCCCTCTCTCTTCACCCTCTCTCTACCTTCCTCTCTCCCCCACTCTCTTCCCCCTCTCTCCCCATCTCTCTACCTCCCTCTCTCCCCCTCTCTCTTCCCCCACTCTCTACCTCCCTCTCTCCCCCCTCTCTACCTCCCTCTCTCCCCTCTCTTCCCCCTCTCTCTTCTCCATCTCTCTTCCACCTTTCTCTACCTCCCTCTCTCCCCCCCTTTCTACCTCCCTCTCTTCCACCTCTCTCTACCTGCCTCTCTTCCAAGTCTCTCTACCTCCCTCTCTTCCAAGTCTCTCTACCTCCCTCTCTTCCAAGTCTCTCTACCTCCCTCTCTTCCAAGTCTCTCTACCTCCCTCTCTTCCAAGTCTCTCTACCTCCCTCTCTTCCAAGTCTCTCTACCTCCCTCTCTTCCAAGTCTCTCTACCTGCCTTTCTGTATTCTTCCACACACATTCAGCCCCTCCCTCTTCCTCCCTCTTCCTCCCTCTCTCAGTAACCACAAAAAGCTGACAGACAGGTAGCTGAGTTTAATCGCAGGCTAACACCCATATCAGTTTGGAGTCACTCGCAGGTGACTGTCAGGGTGTGTGTGTGTGTGTGTGTGTGTGTGTGTCTATGCCATTCAGAGTCCTGTGTCAGAAGTGTGTAATTCTTGCATTGCAAGTATGTTGTTTAGTGTAGGTTCACTGAATGCTTAAACTTTAACCGTTACCTTCCCTTCCTCCTTCGTATACATGTGTGTGTAGTGTGTGTGTAGTATGTGTGTAGTGTGTGTGTGTAGTGTGTGTGTAGTGTGTGTGTGTAGTGTGTGTGTAGTGTGTGTGTAGTGTGTAGTATGTGTGTAGTGTGTGTGTAGTGTGTGTGTGTGTAGTGTGTGTGTGTAGTGTGTGTGTAGTGTGTGTGTGTGTAGTATGTGTGTAGTGTGTGTGTAGTGTGTAGTATGTGTTTAGTGTGTGTGTAGTGTGTGTGTAGTGTGTGTGTAGTGTGTGTGTGTGTAGTGTGTGTGTGCAGTGTGTAGTATGTGTGTAGTGTGTGCGTAGTGTGTGTGTGTAGTGTGTGTGTGTGTAGTGTGTGTGTAGTGTGTGTGTAGTGTGTAGTGTGTGTGTAGTATGTGTGTAGTGTGGATCTGTGAGACAGCTGCTCTCATGCTAACCCCATTGAAGACATAGAAACATAGAGGCCCAATTGGCAGCTGTGAGAAGGAGAGGGAACAAGGAGAGGGAACAAGGAGAGGGAGGGGGGTGGAGACACACCCATTAGATGAACTCTCCCGCAGGCCTTTACTGTAAGTCTGTTAACTAGAACTGGGTGGATAAACAGACAGAGAGACAGGCGCGCACACACACGCACGCACGCACGCACGCACGCACGCACGCACGCACGCACGCACGCACGCACGCACGCACGCACGCACGCACGCACGCACGCACGCACGCACGCACGCACGCACGCACGCACGCACGCACGCACGCACACACACACACACACACACACACACACACACACACACACACACACACACACACACACACACACACACACACACAGATATATTTAACTGTTACCAAGCAACGTGAGAGTGATGACTACATGCT
>NC_052329.1:9938494-9955994 GCF_016432855.1 Salvelinus namaycush | reverse complement strand
GAGAGGAAGTGGGGAGGAAGTATAGAGGACATAGGGGAGAAGAGAGGAAGTGGGGAGGAAGTATAGAGGACATAGGGGAGAAGAGAGGAAGTAGGGAGGACGTAGGGAGGAAGTATAGAGGACATAGGGGAGAAGAGAGGAAGTAGGGAGGACGTAGGGAGGAAGTATAGAGGACATAGGGGAGAAGAGAGGAAGTGGGGAGGAAGTATAGAGGACATAGGGGAGAAGAGAGGAAGTAGGGAGGAAGTATAGAGGACATAGGGGAGAAGAGAGGAAGTGGGGAGGAAGTATAGAGGACATAGGGGAGAAGAGAGGAAGTGGGGAGGAAGTATAGAGGACATAGGGGAGAAAAGAGGAAGTGGGGAGGAAGTATAGAGGACATAGGGGAGAAGAGAGGAAGTGGGGAGGAAGTATAGAGGACATAGGGGAGAAGAGAGGAAGTGGGGAGGAAGTATAGAGGACATAGGGGAGAAGAGAGGAAGTGGGGAGGAAGTATAGAGGACATAGGGGAGAAGAGAGGAAGTGGGGAGGAAGTATAGAGGACATAGGGGAGAAGAGAGGAAGTGGGGAGGAAGTATAGAGGACATAGGGGAGAAGAGAGGAAGTGGGGAGGAAGTATAGAGGACATAGCGGAGAAGAGAGGAAGTGGGGAGGAAGTATAGAGGACATAGCGGAGAAGAGAGGAAGTGGGGAGGAAGTATAGAGGACATAGGGGAGAAGAGAGGAAGTGGGGAGGAAGTAGGGAGGAAGTGGAGCGGAAGTAGGAAGCAATCGGAGCAGAAGTAGCCTATCAACATGCGTGCCCCTCGCTCATTGTCTCGTTTCAGCAGAATACTGTCTGTTGGTCAGCAAGAGCACGCAGCTCAAACAACTGGTTGTCCTGTGGAGAAGCTCACAGACGAACCAAAGTGGTAGTTAAATTGAGCTCGTTTCTCAAAAGAACGAATCTGTGATGTATATTTCCCTCAACTTTCTGAGGAAGACGCCTGTTGGTGTGACCCGTGTGTGTCGGGTAGTCGGTTAGCATGCGGAAAGAGTCATTTCTAAGACGTTCCTCAAAAACCTTCCCAATTACACTTTTTACTAATTGTGAACCCACGTTTGCTGAAACCATCTCATGTACTCAAAACTCTAAACACAAAACAGTTAGCCAATTTCCCCAAACCACAGAGATGTTTTGCAAAATGGAACACAGCAATCAAAAGCATGTACTCCCTGCTCAAGATGAAACTCTGGATACAAATGAGACACACATTAAATGAATCTAACTTAGTGACAACAGAGATCACACTAATGTGACATATTCCAAAAACACTACTATCAGAACCTATTACAGTGTAAAGACTAAGCTGCTGTTGTTATACTGTATACTGTTTGTGTCTACTCAAACAAGAAAGGAACACAAATGCAAAAATGTACGTTTTATATTTCAACATGATTCAATACATTTGAAACAGCGTACTGTAAACACACTTACAGTAAAAATGCATACATACAGTAAATATATTTACGTATGCAAAGGAAGGGAAATAGTGCTTTTTGTACTACTGTACTGTACGTTAGATCAATTGTACGGAATAGATAAGTCAAGAAACAAATACTTCATTGCGAAAACAAAGTCACATCTGTTGTTTTGGTCCGGCCACAGATTTCCATCAACATCACAGGCGATATTCTCCTTGGCCCGACAGCAGGGGAAAATATCTGCTGCCATGACGCAACCACCCCTGACAGGAATGGAACGTCACCACAGGGCTTCTCCATGGCCTGGAGAAGGGCCATACGTTCATGGGGTTTGCGATCATACACCTTCCACTGCCAAAACTGAAAACAACTCCTCAATGGGTTTGAGAAATGGGGAATATGGTGGGAGATAGAGAATTGTAAACCTGGGATGGTCATTGAAGCAGTTGCGGATCTGAGCAGCCCGATGGAAACTCTTGTTGTACCAAATTAGAGCATACATTAGCTGCTCAGGATCACCTGGCCTTCTCTGCTCAGGATCACCTGGCCCTCTCTGCTCAGGATCACCTGACCCTCTCTGCTCAGGATCACCTGGCCCTCTCTGCTCAGGATCACCTGGCCCTCTCTGCTCAGGATCACCTGGCCCTCTCTGCTCAGGATCACCTGGCCCTCTCTGCTCAGGATCACCTGGCCCTCTCTGCTCAGGATCACCTGACCCTCTCTGCTCAGGATCACCTGACCCTCTCTGCTCAGGATCACCTGGCCCTCTCTGCTCAGGATCACCTGGCCCTCTCTGCTCAGGATCACCTGGCCTTCTCTGCTCAGGATCACCTGGCCCTCTCTGCTCAGGATCACCAGGCCCTCTCTGCTCAGGATCACCTGGCCCTCTCTGCTCAGGATCACCTGGCCTTCTCTGCTCAGGATCACCTGGCCCTCTCTGCTCAGGATCACCTGACCCTCTCTGCTCAGGATCACCTGGCCCTCTCTGCTCAGGATCACCTGACCCTCTCTGCTCAGGATCACCTGGCCTTCTCTGCTCAGGATCACCTGGCCCTCTCTGCTCAGGATCACCTGGCCTTCTCTGCTCAGGATCACCTGGCCCTCTCTGCTCAGGATCACCAGGCCCTCTCTGCTCAGGATCACCTGGCCCTCTCTGCTCAGGATCACCTGGCCTTCTCTGCTCAGGATCACCTGGCCCTCTCTGCTCAGGATCACCTGACCCTCTCTGCTCAGGATCACCTGGCCCTCTCTGCTCAGGATCACCTGACCCTCTCTGCTCAGGATCACCTGGCCCTCTCTGCTCAGGATCACCTGGCCCTCTCTGCTCAGGATCACCTGGCCCTCTCTGCTCAGGATCACCTGGCCCTCTCTGCTCAGGATCACCTGGCCCTCTCTGCTCAGGATCACCTGGCCCTCTCTGCTCAGGATCACCTGACCCTCTCTGCTCAGGATCACCTGGCCCTCTCTGCTCAGGATCACCTGGCCCTCTCTGCTCAGGATCACCTGGCCCTCTCTGCTCAGGATCACCTGGCCCTCTCTGCTCAGGATCACCTGGCCCTCTCTGCTCAGGATCACCTGACCCTCTCTGCTCAGGATCACCTGACCCTCTCTGCTCAGGATCACCAGGCCCTCTCTGCTCAGGATCACCAGGCCCTCTCTGCTCAGGATCACCTGGCCCTCTCTGCTCAGGATCACCTGGCCCTCTCTGCTCAGGATCACCAGGCCCTCTCTGCTCAGGATCACCAGGCCCTCTCTGCTCAGGATCACCAGGCCCTCTCTGCTCAGGATCACCTGGCCCTCTCTGCTCAGGATCACCTGGCCCTCTCTGCTCAGGATCACCTGGCCCTCTCTGCTCAGGATCACCTGGCCCTCTCTGCTCTGGATCACCTGGCCCTCTCTGCTCAGGATCACCTGACCCTCTCTGCTCAGGATCACCTGGCCCTCTCTGCTCTGGATCACTTGGCCCTCTCTGCTCAGGATCACCTGGCCCTCTCTGCTCAGGATCACCTGACCCTCTCTGCTCAGGATCACTTGGCCCTCTCTGCTCAGGATCACCTGGCCCTCTCTGCTCAGGATCACCTGACCCTCTCTGCTCAGGATCACCTGGCCCTCTCTGCTCAGGATCACCTGGCCCTCTCTGCTCAGGATCACCTGGCCCTCTCTGCTCAGGATCACCCGGCCCTCTCTGCTCAGGATCACCTGGCCCTCTCTGCTCAGGATCACCTGGCCCTCTCTGCTCTGGCTGAAAAAGATTGTCATGTAAGGAGTTCAGGAAATGAAGGAGATGGGCAGTGTGGTTTGGTCCAAGGGTGGCAAGGCAGTGGAGGATCCTATTGTGGCTCATAGCTGTGCATATGGTGACATTTCCCCAGTGCTGGCCAGGTACCTCAATGATGGCACGTTGACCAATGATGTTTCTTCCTCTCCTCCTCGTCTTCGCCTAAATTGAATCCAGTCTCATCTAAGGAATATGAGTTCCTGGGGGATGGGCATCCAACTCCATGATTCTTTGAAATGTGTGTAAATACTGTAATTGGTGTATAGTAAAGTTCACTGGCAACATCAATGAGTCTCTGATGTTTCAACAGTGTATTAATACTACATTGTTTACTTGCACATATTCCGTACTGTTTATCCTTCGCTCTTTCGTAATTCCTTTCAAATGGGACTCTGTAGATTTGCTTCATCCGGAGATGGTGCTTGTTAAGGATGCTGTCTATGGTTGATAAACTCACTCTGAGGTTATGGAAGATGGCAGGGTTTTCAATCATCTGTTGGATTTCACCACCGTCTTAATGGCAATATGTTCAACTACCGTTTGCTCAATGTCCGATTCCTGTTCTCCTGTAAATAAACACGTTCTACCACCGCGTGGTGGTCGTCTTTCAGTTGCACAAAAACAAAATAGCATCCAGTACAGTAAACACTACAGCAGTACAGTATACATGATAAACATGTTACGAAGTAGAATAGCTCCCAAATTCACACATACAGTAATACAGTAATGAAACATTGCATTTGTTGCCTTTACAGTACGTATTGGAATCTACAGTCTTTACTGTGCATTATGTTGTACTACTGTCTAGTAGTAAAAGTAGCAGAGAGGTCCAATGTCTGCAGTACAAACCTCTTCTCATTGTGGAACGTCCGGATGATGGATGCTACGGTGAAGTGGCTCATATTGGGCAGCCCTCTCTGCCCAGCCTCTCTCAAGGTCAAACCATGGTTGACCACATTGTACACCATAGATGCCTACATTTTAATCAGAGATTACTCTCCTTGTTCTTGGTTCACCTCTACCTCCGCCTCCGCCTCCACAACCTCCACCTATACCTCTACCTCCACTTCTACCTCCACATCCACCTCCACCTCCACCTCTACCTCCGCCTCCACTACCTCTACCTCCGCCTCCACAACCTCCACCTCCGCCTCCACAACCTCCACCTATACCTCTTCTACCTCCGCCTCCACAACCTCCACCTATACCTCTACCTCCACTTCTACCTCCACATCCACCTCCACCTCTACCTCCGCCTCCACTACCTCTACCTCCGCCTCCACAACCTCCACCTCCGCCTCCACAACCTCCACCTATACCTCTTCAACCTCCGCCTCCACAACCTCCACCTATACCTCTACCTCCACCTCTACCTCTTCTACCTCCACCTCCACCTCTACCTATACCTCTTGTACCTCCACCTCTACTACCTCTACATCCACCTCTACCTCTTCTACCTCTACCTATACCTCTTCTACCTCCACCTCCACTACCTCTACTTCCACCTCTACCTCCACCTCTACCTCTTCTACCTCCGCCTCCACAACCTCCACCTATACCTCTACCTCCACCTCTACCTATACCTCTTCTACCTCCACCTCTACTACCTCTACATCCACCTCTACCTCTTCTACCTCTACATCCACCTCTTCTACCTCCATCTCCACTACCTCTACCTCCACCTCTACCTCTACTGTACCTCCACCTCTACCTCTTCTACCTCCAACTCCACCTCTTCTACCTCCACCTCTACCTCCTCTTCTACCTCCACCTCCACCTCTACTGTACCTCCACTACCTCTACCTCCACCTCTACCTCTACCTCTACTGTACCTCCACCTCTACTGTACCTCCACCTCTTCTACCTCCACCTCCACCTCTACCTCCACTTCTACCTCTACTGTACCTCTACCTCTACTGTACCTCCACTACCTCTACCTCTTCTACCTCTACCTCAACCTCCACAACCCCCACCTATACCTCTACCTCCACCTTTACCTCTTCTACCTCCACCTCTACTACCTCTACATCCACCTCTACCTCTTCTACCTCCACCTCTACCTCCGCCTCCACTACCTCCAGCTCTACCTCTTCTACCTCTACTGTACCTCCACCTCTACCTTTTCTACCTCCACCTCCACCTCTTCTACCTCCAACTCCACCTCTTCTACCTCCACCTCTACCTCCACTTCTACCTCCACCTCTTCTACCTCCACCTCCACCTCCACTTCTACCTCTACTGTACCTCCACTACCTCTACCTCCACCTCTACCTCTTCTACCTCTACTGTACCTCTACCTCTACTGTACCTCCACCTCTACTGTACCTCCACCTCTTCTACCTCCACCTCTACCTCCACTTCTACCTCTACCTCTACTGTACCTCCACTACCTCTACCTCCACTACCTCTACCTCCACCTCCACCTCTACCTCTTCTACCTATACCTCCACCTCTACCACCCTCTCCACAACCTCCACCTCTAACTCCACCTCCACCTCTTCTACCTCCACCTCTTCTACCTCCACCTCCACCTCTTCTACCTCCACCTCCACCTCTACTTCTACCTCTACCTCTACTGTACCTCCACCTCCAACTCCACCTCTACCTCTACTGTACCTCCACCTCCACCTCTTCTACCTCTACCTCCACTTCTACCTCTTCTGTACCTCTACCTCCAACTCCACCTCTACCTCTACTGTACCTCCACCTCTACCTCCACCTCTTTTATCTCCACCTCCACTTCTACCTCTACTGTACCTCCACCTCTACCTCTACTGTACCTCCACCTCCACCTCTACCTCCACCTCTTCTACCTCCACCTCCACCTCCAACTCTACCTCCATTTTAGGTTCTATTACACACAGTCGGGAGGAACTATTGGATATAAGAGCAACGTCAACTCACTATCATTACGACCAGGAATACGACTTTCCCGAAGCGGATCCTCTGTTTTGCCCACCACCCAGGACAATGGATCGGATACCAGCCGGCGAACCAAAACAACGACGCCGTAAAAGGGGCAGACGAAGCGGTCTTCTGGTCAGGCTCCGGAGACGGGCACATCACGCACCGCTCCCGAGCATACTACTTGCCAATGTCCAGTCTCTTGACAACAAGGTAGATGAAATCCGAGCAAGGGTAGCATTCCAGAGAGACTTCAGAGACTGTAACGTTCTTTGCTTCACGGAAACATGGCTCACTCGAGACACGCTATCGGAGTCGGTACAGCCAGCTAGTTTCTTCACGCATCGCGCCAACAAAAACAAGCATCTTTCTGGTAAGAAGAAGGGCGGGGGGGTATGCCTTATGATTAACGAGACGTGGTGTGATCATGACAACATACAGGAACTCAAGTCCTTCTGTTCACCTGACTTAGAATTCCTCACAATCAAATGTCGACCGCATTATCTACCAAGAGAATTCTCTTCGATTATAATCACAGCCGCATATATTCCCCCCAAAGCAGACATATCGATGGCCCTGAACGAACTTCATTTGACTCTATGTAAACTGAAAACCACATATCCTGAGGCTGCATTCATTGTAGTTGGGGATTTTAACAAGGCTAATCTGAAAACAAGACTCCCTAAATTCTATCAGCATATCGATTGTGCAACCAGGGCTGGTAGAACCCTGGATCATTGTTATACTAACTTCCGCGATGCATATAAGGCCCTCCCCCGCCCTCCTTTCGGAAAAGCTGACCACGACTCCTTTTTGTTGCTCCCAGCCTATAGACAGAAACTAAAACAGGAAGCTCCCGTGCTTAGGTCTGTTCAACGTTGCTCCGACCAATCTGATTCCACGCTTCAAGATTGCTTTGATCACGTGGACTGGGATACGTTCCGCATTGCGTCAAATATCAACATTGACGAATACGCTGATTCGGTGAGCGAGTTTATTAGCAAGTGCATCGGCGATGTCGTACCCACAGCAACTATTAAAACATTCCCAAACCAAAAACCGTGGATTGATGGCAGCATTCGCGCGAAACTGAAAGCGCGAACCACTGCTTTTAATCGGGGCAAGGTGACCGGTAACATGACCGAATACAAACAGTGTAGCTATTCCCTCCGCAAGGCAATCAAACAAGCTAAGCGTCAGTATAGAGACAAAGTAGAGTCGCAATTCAACGGCTCAGACACAAGAGGTATGTGGCAGGGTCTACAGTCAATCACGGATTACAAAAAGAAAACCCTCCCCGTCGCGGACCAGGATGTCTTGCTCCCAGACAGGCTAAACAACTTCTTTGCTCGCTTTGAGGACAATACAGTGCCACTGACACGGCACGCTACCAAAACCTGCGGACTCTCCTTCACTGCAGCCGACTTGAGTAAAACTTTTAAACGTGTTAACCCTCGCAAGGCTGCAGGCCCAGACGGCATCCCCAGCCGCGTCCTCAGAGCATGCGCAGATCAGCTGGCTTGTGTGTTTACGGACATATTCAATCAATCCTTATCCCAGTCTGCTGTTCCCACATGCTTCAAGAGGGCCACCATTGTTCCTGTTCCCAAGAAAGCTAATGTAACTGAGCTAAACGACTACCGCCCCGTAACACTCACTTCCGTCCTCATGAAGTGCTTTGAGAGACTAGTCAAGGACCATATCACCTCCACCCTACCTGACACCCTAGACCCACTCCAATTTGCTTACCGCCCCAGTAGGTCCACAGACGACGCAATTGCAACCACACTGCACACTGCACACTGCCCTAACCCATCTGGACAAGAGGAATACCTATGTGAGAATGCTGTTCATCGACTACAGCTCAGCATTTCACACCATAGTACCCTCCAAACTCATCATCAAGCTCGAGACCCTGGGTCTCGACCCCGCCCTGTGCAACTGGGTACTGGACTTCCTGACGGGCCGCCCTCAGGTGGTGAGGGTAGGTAACAACATCTCCACCCCGCTGATCCTCAACACTGGGGCCCCACAAGGGTGCGTTCTGAGCCCTCTCCTGTACGCCCTGTTCACCCACGACTGCGTGGCCATGCACGCCTCCAACTCAATCATCAAGTTTGCAGACGACACCACGGTGGTAGGCTTGATTACCAACAACGACGAGACGGCCTACAGGGAGGAGGTGAGGGCCCTCGGAGGGTTGTGTCAGGAAAATAACCTCACACTCAACGTCAACAAAACAAAGGAGATGATCGTAGACTTCAGGAAACAGCAGAGGGAGCACCCCCCTATCCACATCGACGGGACAGTAGTGGTAAGTTTTAAGTTCCTTGGCGTACACATCACAGACAAACTGAATTGGTCCACAGACAGCGCACCTCTTCAACCTCAGGGGGCTGAAGAAATTCGGCTTGTCACCAAAAGCACTCACAAACTTTTACAGATGCACAATCGAGAGCATCCTGTCGGGCTGTACCACCGCCTGGTAACGGCAACTGCTCCGCCCACAACCGTAAGGCTCTCCAGAGGGTAGTGAGGTCTGCACAACGCATCACCGGGGGCAAACTACCTGCCCTCCAGGACACCTACACCACCCGATATCACAGGAAGGCCATAAAGATCATCAAGGACAACAACCACCCGAGCCACTGCCTGTTCACCCCGCTATCATCCAGAAGGCGAGGTCAGTACAGGTGCATCAAAGCTGGGACCGAGAGACTGAAAAACAGCTTCTATCTCAAGGTCATCAGACTGTTAAACAGCCACCACTAACATTGAGTGGCTGCTGCCAACATACTGACTCAACTCCAGCCACTTTAATAATGTAAAAAATGATGAAAAATGTATCACTAGCCACTTTATACAATGCCACTTCATATAATGTTTACATACCCTACATTACTCATCTCATATGTATATACTGTACTCTATACCATCTACTGTATCTTGCCATCTTGATGTAATACATGTATCACTAGCCACTTTAAACAATGCCACTTTTATATGTTTACATACCCTACATTACTCATCTCATATGTATACACCTTACTCGATACTATCTACTGCATCTTGCCTATGCCGTTCTGTACCATCACTCATTCATATATTTTTATGTACATATTCTTCATTCCTTTACACTTGTGTGTATAAGGTAGTAGTTGTGAAATTGTTAGGTTAGATTACTCGTTGGTTATTATTGCATTGTCGGAACTAGAAGCACAAGCATTTCGCTACACTCGCATTAACATCTGCTAATCATGTGTATGTGACAAATAACATTTGATTTGATTTGACCTTCACCTCTACTGTACCTCCACCTCCACCTCTACCTCTCTCTGCCAAGTTTGCTTCCATTGTTCTCCAAACACAGGAGTACTCGCCTGTGGCCTTTTTATCCATACCAAAGGTCTGATTGCAAAGTGAACATTTACGCAACTAGTGTTTGCACATGTGAAGAGTGAAAGTGGCCAATTGGTAATTGAGCTGAGCTTGTTGAACAGTGTTGCTTTTCATTTGCACACAAGAGATTTTAGTTGGGAAGGTTGTGCCAAAGGTAGAGAATTGTGTGTTGTGTTTTGCCAAATGTTTGTTATAGAATTGCAACCTGAGTGTAAAGCAGAACATGTGCAGGTAGTATTGCAGATGTGTTGTCTGGTTCTACTAAATGACTTACAGGTTTGGGTCATTGTGCCTATGGGCCAGTTTTAGTGTGTAAACAATTGGGGAAAAATGTAATTGTTGACTCCAAAATAGGCCAGCCTGGCGTCATGATGATTTGTAGCCTGTCAATCAGGTGATCATATGTTTTTGCAACTCTGCCATCACATGTATTGTCACGAACGTCGTCAGGGCGGAAATGACCAGACCAAGGTGCAGCATACATTTATTTTTATTTATGAATGTCGCCAACAAAAAACGAATGTGACGCTAACTAGGGCTATACAGGCCACTAGCACAGACAACTACCCACAACTAAGGTGGAAAAACAGGCTGCCTAAGTATGATTCCTAATCAGAGACAACGATAGACAGCTGTCCCTGATTGAGAACCATACCCGGCCAAAACATAGAAACAGAAAACATAGAAGTAAAGAAACTAGAATGCCCACCCTAGTCACACCCACACATGTATAGAAGTAAAGAAACTAGAATGCCCACCCTAGTCACACCCACACATGTATAGAAATAAAGAAACTAGAATGCCCACCCTAGTCACACCCACACATGCATAGAAGTAAAGAAACTAGAATGCCCACCCTAGTCACACCCACACATGCATAGAAGTAAAGAAACTAGAATGCCCACCCTAGTCACACCCACACATGTATAGAAATAAAGAAACTAGAATGCCCACCCTAGTCACACCCACACATGCATAGAAGTAAAGAAACTAGACCCTAGTTGCTTTGTCACCAAAGCCCCACATACTACCCCCCATTGCGGCCTGTACACTCTCGTTGGTTGGCCCTCGCTTCATACTCGTCGCCAAACCCACTGGCTACAGGTTATCTACAAGTCTCTGCTAGGTAAAGCCCCACCTTATCTCAGCTCACTGGTCACCATAGCAGCACCCACTCGTAGCACGCGCTCCAGCAGGTATATCTCACAGGTCACCCCCAAAGCCAATTCCTCCTTTGGTCGTCTTTCCTTCCAGTTCTCTGCTGCCAATGACTGGAACGAACTGCAAAAATCACTGAAGCTGGAGACTCATATCTCCCTCACTAGCTTTAAGTTGTCAGAGCAACTCACAGATCACTGCACTTGTACATAGCCCATCTGTAAACAGCCCATCTATCTACCTACCTCATCCCCATACTGTATTTATTTATTTATCTTGCTCCTTTGCACCCCAGTATCTCTACTTGCACATTCATCTTCTGCACATCTACCATTCCAGTGTTTAATTGCTATATTGTAATTACTTCGCCACGATGGCCTATTTATTGCCTTAACTCCCTTATCTTACCTCATTTGCACTCACTGTATATAGACTTTTTGTTTTCTTTTGTTCTACAGTATTATTGACTATGTTTTGTTTATTCCATGTGTAACTCTGTGTTGTTGTATGTGTCGAATTGCTATGCTTTATCTTGGCCAGGTCGCAGTTGCAAATGAGAACTTGTTCTCAACTAGCCTACCTGGTTAAATAAAGGTGAAATAAAAATAAATAAAAATAAAATGAAAGGAAGACCCAGAGTTACCTCTGCTGCAGAGGATAAGTTCATTAGAGTTACCAGCCTCAGAAATTGCAGCCCAAATAAATGCTTCACAGAGTTCAAGTAACAGACACATCTCAACATCAACTGTTCAGAGGAGACCGTGTGAATCAGGTCTTCAGGGTCGAATTGCTGCAAAGAAACCACTACTAAAGGACACCAATAATAAGAAGAGACCTTCTTGGGCCAAGAAACACGAGCAATGGACATTAGACTGGTGGAAATCTGTTCTTTGGTCTGATGAGTCCAAATTTTAGATTTTTGGTTCCAACCGCCATTTCTTTGTGAGACGCAGAGACGCAGCGTGTGCAAAGCTGTCATCAAGGCAAAGAGTGGCTACTTTGAAGAATCTAAAATCTAAAATATATTTTGATTTGTTTAATACTTTTTTGGTTACTACATGATTCCATATGTGTTATTTCATAGTTTTGATGTCTTCACTATTATTATACAATGTAGAAAATAGTAAAAATAAAGAAAAACCCTTGAATGAGTACGTGTGTCCACATTTTTAACTGGTACTGTAAATCTAATCTGAAGTGACAGCTTTTGAGAGTGGAGTGGCTGTTTTTCTTCTGACTGATCTCTACAGACCAGAAGTAATGGCATGTGGCTTTAGGTGATAAAACATGAAGATCAGAGAAGAAGAGTTCCCTCCTCCATTTCTGATATCTGAGAGTGTTTTACTTGTTTGTTTATGTGTGTGTGTGTGTCAGTGTGTGTGTGTGTGTCAGTGTGTGTGTGTGTGTGTCAGTGTGTGTGTGTGTCAGTGTGTGTGTGTGTGTCAGTGTGTGTGTGTCAGTGTGTGTCAGCGTGTGTCAGTGTGTGTGCTTGTCACGAGAGGCTGTTTTATAATGTCACATGACACAAATCGTAGCCTGACAGGCAGAAATGGAGGACCAGATATGAGCCAAATCTGTCATCGGTTACGAGGCTAAGAATTTGAGCTTGTGTGTGTGACTGAATTATCTAATACACACTAGTTAACGCACCGTGTTTTACTAGGCCAGCCTTGGTTATTAATAGTGTTGCACTCTAACATCTGACTTTAAGACATCAACAAAAGTCTATGGCAGAAACACTCCTCTCCTCATATCTTTCCCTCGCCTGTCATATTTCCTTTTCTCTACAGTTTTATTGTCCTTTGCACTCTCAGCAATGGGCTAACTCTCCTCTATTTTCTTCTCCTCCCTCTGGTTTTCTCTCCCTCTGTTTTTTCCTTCCTGCATCCCGGCACCCAGATTTTTCCCATCTGCCCCAGCCTTCCTGTCGTGCCATTGGTCGGGGAGCCACCAACCAATCAGATTAAAGCAGGCTATTCTTTTGTTTCTGTTTTCCCTCTATCCCTTTTTATCTTTCTTTCCTCCGCCCTCCCTCTCTTCCGCCTGCCCACAGGCCTCCTGGCAGCTGTATTGTTCCCTTGTTTTCTCGTTCTATCCTTTCCTTACCTGAGCTGTTGGCAGAGCTCTCTCTCTTTACACAGCAGCCCCTCTGTCATGTCTCGCTCTAAACCCACACGCTTCAGCCTAGAGAGAGAGAGAGCAAGAGAGGGAGACAGAGATAGATAGAGATAGAGAGAGAGAGAGAGAGAGAGAGAGAGAGAGAGAGAGAGAGAGAGAGAGAGAGAGAGAATCTTTTCTTGAATAAAATGTCAAAATAATGCAGTGCAATGCACACATAACCACTACAAGAGGAGAATAAACAGTAAACTAGTCACAGGGAGGAAGTGGTATTGAGAGAGAAAGGAGTGGGAAGGAAAGGAGGTTTATGAGAGGAATGGAGGACAGAAAGAAAGGCAGGATACCCTAATTATGGTGGAAGATACCCTGTGATGTTTATATGGTGTCTTTATGTTTCTA
Source organism: Salvelinus namaycush (assembly GCF_016432855.1). Lineage (NCBI taxonomy): Eukaryota > Metazoa > Chordata > Actinopteri > Salmoniformes > Salmonidae > Salvelinus > Salvelinus namaycush. The sequence goes on along the minus strand of NC_052329.1, from coordinate 9,942,274 downwards.
TGGAAACTGTCCTGCCTCATGTCACTATGTTCATTATCCAGAAACAAAACAAATACATATAAACATGAGAAGAGCTACTAGAAGTGGTAAACAGCCTCCTGCAAAGATTCAGGAAAAGTGAAAGTAAAGTGATTATTTGATCAGGACATGATTGATGACATGACTAATAATTGGTGAGTCATCACACACGTACACACACAAACATTTTCATTGTCTAGTTACTGTTCTGACACAAAGGAAGATAGGCACAGAGAGGAGAAATACATATTAGAAGGTTAGTGTTAGAATGTTAGAGTGTTAGAATGTTAGAGAGTTAGTTTTAGAGTGTTAGAATGTTAGAGAGTTAGTTTTAGAGTGTTAGAATGTTAGAGAGTTAGTTTTAGAGTGTTAGAATGTTAGAGAGTTAGTTTTAGAGTGTTAGAATGTTAAAGTGTTAGAATGTTAGAGAGTTAGTTTTAGAGTGTTAGATTGTTAGAATGTTCGAGTTAGTTTTAGAGTGTTAGAATGTTAGAATGTTAGAGTGTTAGAATGTTAGTGTTTGAATGTTAGAATGTTAGCATGTTAGAATGTGTCACGATCGTCTTCTTGAGAGAGAGTGGACCAAGGCGCAGCGTGTGCAAAATACATCTCTTTTATTTTAGAGAAGGAAAAAACAAGTAACGAACACAATTACAAAACGAAACAAAACAACAAACGATCGTGAAGCTAAAGACGTAAGTGCAAACCCAAGCTACAAACGTACAACATAGACAACTACCCACAAAAGCCTACTGCCTATGGCTGCCTTAAATATGGCTCCCAATCAGAGACAATGAATGACAGCTGTCTCTGATTGAGAACCAATCTAGGCAGCCATAGACATAACTAGACAACTCCACTCTACTCTGCCCCATAAACATACAACACCCCTAGACACTACAAAACACATACATTCCCCTTGTCACACCCTGACCTAACTAAAAAACATAAAGAAAACAAAGAATACTAAGGCCAGGGCGTGACAGTACCCCCCCCCCCCCCAAAGGTGCGGACTCCGACCGCACAACCTGAAATAGAAAGGGGAGGGTACGGGGTGGGCCCCATCATGGCGGCGGCTCGGGTGCGGGACGTGGCCCCAACTCCACCATTGTCAATACCCGCTTTGGTAACCTCCTCCAAATGGCCACCCTCCAAATTAACCCCACTGGACTAAGGGGCAGCACCGGACTAAGGGGCAGCACCGGACTGAGGGGCAGCACCAGAATGAGGGGCAGCACCAGAATGAGGGGCAACACCAGAATGAGGGGCAACACCAGAATGAGAGGCAACACCGGATTGACTGGCGGATCCTGGCTGGCTGGCTCTGGCGGATCCTGGCTGGCTGGCTCTGGCGGATCCTGGCCGGCTGGCTCTGGTGGATCCTGGCTGGCTGGCTCTGGCGGATCCTGGCTGGCTGGCTCTGGCGGATCCTGGCTGGCTGGCTCTGGCGGATCCTGGCTGGATGATGGCTCAATGCTGGATGACGGCTCTGGCTGGTCATGGCTGGATGACGGCTCTGGCTGGTCATGGCTGGATGACGGCTCTGGCTGGTCATGGCTGGATGACGGCTCTGGCTGGTCATGGCTGGATGACGGCTCTGGCTGGTCATGGCTGGATGACGGCTCTGGCTGGTCATGGCTCGCTGACGGCTCTGGCTGGTCATGGCTCGCTGACGGCTCTGGCTGGTCATGGCTCGCTGACGGCTCTGGCTGGTCATGGCTCGCTGACGGCTCTGGCTGGTCATGGCTCGCTGACGGCTCTGGCTGGTCATGGCTGGCGGAAGGCTCTGGCTGATCCTGTCTGGCGGAAGGCTCTGGCTGATCCTGTCTGGCGGAAGGCTCTGGCTGATCCTGTCTGGCGGAAGGCTCTGGCTGATCCTGTCTGGCGGAAGGCTCTGGCTGATCCTGTCTGGCGGTAGGCTCTGGCTGCTCCTGTCTGGCGGAAGGCTCTAGCGGCTCCTGTCTGGCGGAAGGCTCTAGCGGCTCCTGTCTGGCGGACGGCTCTGAAGGCTCATGGCAGACGGGCGGCTTTGCAGGCTCATGGCAGACGGGCGGCTTTGAAGGCTCAGTACAGACGGGCAGTTCATGCGGCGCTTGGCAGACGGGCAGTTCAGGCGCCGTTGGGCAGACGAGCAGTTCAGGCGCCGTTGGGCAGACGGGCAGTTCAGGCGCCGCTGGGCAGACGGCAGACTCTGGCCGGCTGAGACGCACTGTAGGCCTGGTGCGTGGTACCGGAACTGGAGGTACCGGGCTAAAGACACGCACCTTCAGGCTAGTGCGGGGAACAACAACAGGGCACACTGGACTCTCAAGGCGTACTATAGGCCTGGTGCGTGGTACCGGCACTGGTGGTACCGGGCTGAGGGCACGCACATCAGGGCGAGTACGGGGAGAAGGAACAGTGCGTACAGGGCTCTGGAGACGCACAGGAGGCTTGATGCGTGGTGCCGGAACTGGAGGCACTGGGCTGGATACACGCACCACAGGGAGAGTGCGTGGAGGAGGAACAGGGCTCTGGAGACGCACTGGAAGCCTGGTGCGTGGTGTAGGCACTGGTGGTACTGGGCTGGAGCGGGGAGGTGGCGCCGGAAATACCGGACCGTGCAGGCGTACTGGCTCCCTTGAGCACTGAGCCTGCCCAACCTTACCTGGTTGTATGCTCCCCGTCGCCTGACCAGTGCGGGGAGGTGGAATAACCCGCACCGGGCTATGTAGGCGAACCGGGGACACCATGCGTAAGGCTGGTGCCATGTAAGCCGGCCCGAGGAGACGTACTGGTGGCCAGATATGTAGGGCCGGCTTCATGACATCCGGCTCAATACTCAATCTAGCCCTGCCAGTGCGGGGAGGTGGAATAACCCGCACCGGGCTATGCACACGTACAGGAGACACCATGCGCTCTACTGCGTAACACGGTGTCTGCCCGTACTCTCGCTCTCCACGGTAAGTACAGGGAGTAGGCGCAGGTCTCCTACCTGACTTCGCCACTCTCCCTCTTAGCCCCCCCCCCAAGACATTTTTGGGGTTTACTCACAGGCTTCCTACCGCGTCGTCGTGCTGCCTCCATTCGCCGGTATCCCTCCTCGCACTGCGCCAGAGAATCCCAGGCGGGCTCCGGCACTCGCCCTGGGTTGATCGCCCACCTGTCGATCTCCTCCCACGTAGTGTAGCCCAGATCCTTCTCCTGCTTCCGAGCTAGCTCCTCGAAACGCCGCCTCTCTGCTTTCGCTGCCTCCAGCTCAGCTTTGGGGCGGCGATATTCTCCTGGTTGAGCCCAGGGTCCCTTTCCGTCCAATATTTCCTCCCATGTCCACGAGTCCTGGGTTTCTTTCCTCTGTTGTTGGTTCCTCACACGCTGCTTGATCCATGGTTGGTGGGTAGTTCTGTCACGATCGTCTTCTTGAGAGAGAGTGGACCAAGGCGCAGCGTGTGCAAAATACATCTCTTTTATTTTAGAGAAGGAAAAAACAAGTAACGAACACAATTACAAAACGAAACAAAACAACAAACGATCGTGAAGCTAAAGACGTAAGTGCAAACCCAAGCTACAAACGTACAACATAGACAACTACCCACAAAAGCCTACTGCCTATGGCTGCCTTAAATATGGCTCCCAATCAGAGACAATGAATGACAGCTGTCTCTGATTGAGAACCAATCTAGGCAGCCATAGACATAACTAGACAACTCCACTCTACTCTGCCCCATAAACATACAACACCCCTAGACACTACAAAACACATACATTCCCCTTGTCACACCC
>NC_052329.1:9925994-9930994 GCF_016432855.1 Salvelinus namaycush | reverse complement strand
AACTAATACACAGCACGACAACTAATACACACCACGACAACGAATACACACCACGACAACTAATACACACCACGACAACTATTACACACCACAACAACTAATACACAACATAATAACTAATACGCACCACGACAACGAATACACACCACGACAACTAATACACACCACGACAGCTAATACACACCACGACAACTAATACACACCACGACAACTAATACACACCACGACAACTAATATACACCACGACAGCTAATACACACCATGACAACTAATACACAACATAATAACTAATACGCACCACGACCACGAATACACACCACGACAACTAATACACACCACGACAGCTAATACACACCATGACAACTAATACACACCACGACAACTAATACACACCACGACAACTAATACACACCACAACAACGAATACACACCACGACAACTAATACACACCACGACAACTAATACACACCACGACAACTATTACACACCACGACAACTAATACACACCACGGCAACGAATACACACCACGACAACGAATACACACCACGACAACTAATACACAGCACGACAACTAATACACACCACGACAACTAATACACACCACGACAACTAATACACACCACGACAACTAATACACACCACGACAACTAATACACACCACAACAACGAATACACACCACGACAACTAATACACACCACGACAACTAATACACACCACGACAACTATTACACACCACGACAACTAATACACACCACGGCAACGAATACACACCACGACAACGAATACACACCACGACAACTAATACACAGCACGACAACTAATACACACCACGACAACTAATACACACCACGACAACTAATACACACCACGACAACTAATACACACCACGACAACTAATACACACAACGACAACTAATACACACCACGACAACTAATACACACCACGACAACTAATACACACCACGACAACTAATACACACCACGACAACTAATACACACCACAACAACTATTACACACCACGACAACTAATACACACCACGATAACTAATACACACCACGACAACTATTACACAATATGACAACTAATACACACCACGACAACTAATACACACCACGACAACTATTACACAATACGACAACTAATACACACCACGACAACTAATACACACCACGATAACTAATACACACCACGACAACTATTACACAATATGACAACTAATACACACCACGACAACTAATACACTCCACGACAACTATTACACACCACGACAACTAATACACACCACGACAACTAATACACACCACGACAACTATTACACAATACGACAACTAATACACACCACGACAACTAATACACACCACGACAACTAATACACACCACGACAACTATTACACAATACGACAACTAATACACACCACGACAACGAATACACACCACGACAACTAATACACACCACGACAACTAATACACACCACGACAACTATTACACAATACGACAACTAATACACACCACGACAACGAATACACACCACAACAACTAATACACACCAAAGACACATCAAAAGGGGAAAAAACAACTGCAATGATACACTTAACGACAGGACTTCTGTCATTGACAACTCAACACAGCGTCATTAAGCAAGCCTTTTACATTTCTTAATGTACGTGCGAGTGTGAGCGCGCCGTGTGTGCGTTCACTGTAAGAGTGAGTGTGTGTGTGTATGTGTGCGTGTGTCACCTGTGTTTGTATGTATCTTGTTGTTATGTTGTGTTGTCTGGTAACCATGACGGACACCATAGTGATGACTGTAATCATCCAAAAACACAGAGAGGACAGCAACATACACACACACACACACACACACACACACACACACACACACACACACACACACACACACACACACACACACACACACACACACACACACACACACACACACACACACACACACACACACACACACACACACACACACGCACAAACACACACACTGATATCACATCTTTGCAGTCCTCATTAGTCTCAAAGCCCAGAGACATGAAAGGCAGTTTACCCTCCAGCATGTATTTGAATACAAAACTCACACACATGTGTTTATACAAGTTTGTTTTTGTGACAGGGAGGATAGCATGTGTGTGTGTGTGTGTGCGTGCGTGCGTGTTGGGAGAGGGGGCTGTAATAGTGCTACTGTTGTTGTTGTTGTTGTTGTTGTCATGACTCCAGATGGTGCACTGAGCCGGTCAGCTTTTCAAAAACATCCACTGTAATAAAACTCAGACTCACTCATTATACACTCCCTGACTGTACACGCACCGTGGGTATACACAGTGTGTATTGTAGTGTATTCCTGTATTTATTTGATATGTATCGTAATGCTCCCAATGGGACAGACATAATGACTCGCATGCATAATGTCTTTGAAGAAAGGCTGACTCTGTAACTCCAGAGTAGATCTGACTGAGAGTTACCACACACACACACACACACACACACACACACACACACACACACACACACACACACACACACACACACACACACACACACACACACACCCACACACACACACACACACACACACACACACACACACACACACACGTACATAAATTTGTGCCAGAACAATGCTGATTGTTGTATTGTTTGTGTGGTTACTATAGGTAACATGAACTGAATATATAACCACAATGGTAAATGGGATATAGATGTAAGTGCTTCCCTAGAATGAATGGCTGTGAATGTCAATTTGTCATACAATCTGCCCCTCCTTTACCATACCATCTACCCCTCCTTTACCATACCATCTACCCCTCCTTTACCTTACCATCTACCCTCCTTTACCATACCATCTACCCTCCTTTACCATACCATCTACCCCCCTTTACCATACCATCTACCCGTCCTTTACCATACCATCTACCTCTCCTTTACCATACCATCTACCCCTCCTTTACCATACCATCTACCCCTCCTTTACCATACCATCTACCCTCCTTTACCATACCATCTACCCTCCTTTACCATACCATCTACCCCTCCTTTACCATACCATCTACCCTCCTTTACCATACCATCTACCCCTCCTTTACCATACCATCTACCCTCCTTTACCATACCATCTACCCCTCCTTTACCATACCATCTACCCTCCTTTACCATACCATCTACCCCTCCTTTACCATACCATCTACCCGTCCTTTACCATACCATCTACCCTCCTTTACCATACCATCTACCCTCCTTTACCATACCATCTACCCCCCTTTACCATACCATCTACCCGTCCTTTACCATACCATCTACCTCTCCTTTACCTTACCATCTACCCCTCCTTTGCCATACCATCTACCCTCCTTTACCATACCATCTACCTGTCCTTTACCATACCATCTACCCTCCTTTACCATACCATCTACCCTCCTTTACCATACCATCTACCCTCCTTTACCATACCATCTACCCTCCTTTACCATACCATCTACCCCTCCTTTACCATACCATCTACCCTCCTTTACCATACCATCTACCCCTCCTTTACCATACCATCTACCCCTCCTTTACCATACCATCTACCCCTCCTTTACCATACCATCTACCCCTCCTTTACCTTACCATCTACCCCTCCTTTACCATACCATCTACCCCTCCTTTACCATACCATCTACCCTCCTTTACCATACCATCTATTTCCCTCACCATTACCATCCAGTCACAGGTGTGTGTATGTGGGTGTTTGTGTGTAGGTCTCTCTAATGCAGCCCTAACCACAGCCTATGTTTCACTCTGATATATTGGAGAAGATATTACAGCAGGCTACTAACTAGACGTTATATATTGGAGAAGATATTACAACAGGCTACTAACTAGACATTATATATTGGAGAAGATATTACAACAGGCTACTAACTAGACGTTATATATTGGAGAAGATATTACAACAGGCTACTAACTAGACATTATATATTGGAGAAGATATTACAACAGGCTACTAACTAGACATTATATATTGGAGAAGATATTACAACAGGCTACTAACTAGACGTTATATATTGGAGAAGATACTACAACAGGCTACTAACTAGACATTATATATTGGAGAAGATATTACAACAGGCTACTAACTAGACATTATATATTGGAGAAGATATTACAACAGGCTACTAACTAGACGTTATATATTGGAGAAGATATTACAACAGGCTACTAACTAGACGTTATATATTGGAGAAGATATTACAACAGGCTACTAACTAGACGTTATATATTGGAGAAGATATTACAACAGGCTACTAACTAGACGTTATATATTGGAGAAGATACTACAACAGGCTACTAACTACATTATATATTGGAGATATTACAACAGGCTACTAACTAGACGTTATATATTGGAGAAGATATTACAACAGGCTACTAACTAGACATTATATATTGGAGAAGATATTACAACAGGCTACTAACTAGACATTATATATTGGAGAAGATATTACAACAGGCTACTAACTAGACATTATATATTGGAGAAGATATTACAACAGGCTACTAACTAGACGTTATATATTGGAGAAGATATTACAACAGGCTACTAACTAGACGTTATATATTGGAGAAGATATTACAACAGGCTACTAACTAGACGTTATATATTGGAGAAGATATTACAACAGGCTACTAACTACATTATATATTGGAGATATTACAACAGGCTACTAACTAGACATGTTATTTCCTGCAGCCGGAAATGGAAAAGGATGGTACATTAGTGTTTGTGTATTTAGATGAGCACAGTTCATGGAGGCACAACAATCATAAGAGCATTTCTTCTGACAAACAGTCATACACCCACTGTGCAGTCAGTCAGTCAGTCAGTCAGTCAGTCAGTCAGTCAGTCAGTCAGTCAGTCAGTCAGTCAGAACAGCAAGCAGCACCTTCTTCTCCCTCCCTCCCTCCCTCCCTCCCTCCCTCCCTCCCTCCCTCCCTCCCTCCCTCCCT
>NC_052329.1:9890994-9923494 GCF_016432855.1 Salvelinus namaycush | reverse complement strand
TGACACACACACTTATCCCACCAGACATGCCAACAGGGGTCTTTTCACAGTCCCCAAATCCAGAACAAATTCAAGAAAGCGTATAGTATTATATAGAGACATTATTGCATGGAACTCCACTCCATCTCAAATTTCTCCAATAAACAGCAAACCTGGTTTCAAAAAACAGATGAAGCAACACCTTGCTGCACAACTCCTCTCCCCTATTGGACCTGGATAGTTTGTGTGTATGCATTGATATGTAGGCTACATGTTCCTTTTAAAAAATGTATGTAGTTCTGTCCTTGAGCTGTTCTTGTCTATTTGTCACGCCCTGACCTTAGAGATCCTTTTTATGTCTCTATTTTGGTTGGTCAGGGCGTGAGTTGGGGTGGGCATTCTATGTTTTTGTTCTATGTTGTCTATTTCTATGTGTTTGGCCGGGTGTGGTTCTCAATCAGAGGCAGCTGTCTATCGTTGTCTCTGATTGAGAACCATACTTAGGTAGCCTTTTCCCACCTGTGTTTTGTGGGTAGTTGTTTTGTGTTTCTGCACCAGACAGAACTGTTTCGCTTTCGTTCTCCTGTTTGTTGTTTTTGTTTGATTGTTTTTTTTTAACACTTTAAACGCTTTTTGAACACTTTAAACGCTGCACCTTGGTCCCCTCTTCCTTCAGCCCACGAGAACCGTTACACTATTGATGTTCTGTATTATGTAATTCTGTATTATGTTTTGTGTTTTGTGTGGACCCCAGGAAGAGTAGCTGCTGCTTTAGCAACAGCTAATGGGGATCCTAATAAAATACCAATTACCAAATATTAAAATGATCTCACAGTCAGAGTTCATCAGCTTCCTGCTCCTATAACTCCTATAGTAATATGATCTACAGTCACAGTTCATCAACTTCCTGCTCCGATAACGCCGATAGTAATATGATGTAGTCACAGTTCATCAGCTTCCTGCTCCCATAACTCCTATCGTCATATTATCTACAGTCCCAGCTCATCAGCTTCCTACTTCTTGAACTGTGACTGTAGATTACATTTTGTGTTTTTCAGAGTCAGTAGAAAGGCCTCTTTAGAGTCCTAAGTTTTCATAACTGTGACCTTAATTGCCTACCGTCTGTAAGCTGTTAGTGTCTTAACGACCGTTTTATAACTCCTATAGTAATATTATCTACAGTCAGAGTTCACCAAAAAAAAAAGCAGAAGTAAGAAACCTGATCACGCAACACATGCATGACACTTCTCTCTCTCTCTCTCTCTCTCTCTCTCTCTCTCTCTCTCTCTCTCTCAGCAAGTGAAGTAGATAATAAACAAAAGTGAGAGAAAAAAACTATACAAATTAACAGTAAACATGTCACGTTCCTGACCTGTTTTCTGTTAGTTTTGTATGTGTTAGTTGGTCAGGACGTGAGTTTGGGTGGGCAGTCTATGTTTTCTGTTTCTATGTTGGTTTAAAGGGTGACCTGATATGGCTCTCAATTAGAGGCAGGTGGTTTTCATTTCCTCTGATTGAGAGTCATATTAAGGTAGGTGTTTTCACATTGTTTGTTGTGGGTGGTTGTCTCCTGTGTCTGTGTTATGTTACGCCACATGGGACTGTTTCGGTTTTGTTTGTTCGTTTGTTCGGTTTATGTAGTCTGTTCCTGTTTTCATGCGTTCTTCGTTATACGTAAGTTCTTATGTTCAGGTGCGTCTACGTCGTTTGTTGTTTTGTAGTTAATCAAGTATAGTTCGTTTTGTGTCTTGTTTAAATAAATAATATGTCATCACACAACGCTGCATTTTGGTTCAATCCCTGCTCCTCCTCTTCGGATGAAGAGGAGGAGGAAAGCCGTTACAGAACCACCCACCACACCAGAACCAAGCGGCGTGAATTCGAGCAGTGGCCTGCTACACAGGAATCCTGGACATGGGATGAAATATTGGAGGGAAAAGGACACTGGGCTCACATTGGGGAATATCGCCGCGCTCGTGAGGAGATGGAAGCAGCGAGAGCCCAGGAGCGGTGGTATGAGGAGGCAGCAAAAAGACGTGGCTGGAAACCGGAGAATGAAGCTCAAAACCGCAGATATGAAGGTACGCGGCTAGCAAGGAAGCCCGAGAAGAAACCCCAAAAATTTCTTGGGGGGGGGGGCTAAGAGGTAGTGGGCCAAGGGCAGGTAGGAGACCTGCGCCCACTTCCCAGGCTAACCGTGGAGAGCAGGAGTACGGGCAGACACCGTGTTACGCAGTAGAACGCACGGTGTCTCCTGTACATGTGCATAGCCCGGTGCGGGTTATTCCACCTCCCCGCACTGGTAGGGCTAGATTGAGCGTTGAGCCGGATGTCATGAAGCCGGCCCTACATATCTGGCCACCAGTACGTCTCCTCGGGCCGGCTTACATGGCACCAGCCTTACGCATGGTGTCCCCGGTTCGCCTACATAGCCCGGTGCGGGTTATTCCACCTCCCCGCACTGGTCAGGCGACGGGGAGCATTCAACCAGGTAAGGTTGGGCAGGCTCAATGCTCAAGGGAGCCAGTACGCCTGCACGGTCCGGTATTTCCGGTGCCACCTTCCCGTCCCAGCCCAGTACCACCAGTGCCTACACCACACACCAGGCTTCCAGTGCGTTTCCAGAGCCCTGTTCCTCCTCCACGCACTCTCCCTATGGTGCGTGTCTCCAGCCCAGTGCCTCCAGTTCCGGCACCACGCACTAAGCCACCTGTGCGTCTCCAGAGCCCTGTACGCACTGTTCCTTCTCCCCGCACTCGCCCTGAGGTGCGTGCCCTTAGCCCGGTACCACCAGTGCCGGTACCACGCACCAGGCCTATAGTGCCCTTCGAGAGGTCAGTGTGCCCTGTCCCTGCTCCCCGCACTAGGCTTGAAGTGCGTGTCTCCAGTCCGGTGCCTCCAGTTCCGGCACCACCCTCCAGGCCTACAGTGCGCCTCATCCGGCCAGAGCCATCCGTCTCCCTAGCGTCATCTGAGCCATCCGTCTCCCCAGCGCCATCTGAGCCATCCGTCTGCCCAGTGCCGTCTGAGCCATCCGTCTGCCCAGTGCCGTCTGAGCCATCCGTCTGCCCAGTGCCGTCTGAGCCATCCGTCTGTCCCGAGCCATTAGAGCCGCCCGTCTGTCCCGAGCCGTCAGAGCCGTTAGTCAGTCAGGAGCCGCTAGAGCCATTCGTCAGTCAGGATCTGCCAGAGCCGCCAACCAGACAGGATCTGCCAGAGCCGCCAACCAGACAGGATCTGCCAGAGCCGCCAACCAGACAGGATCTGCCAGAGCCGCCAACCAGATAGGATCTGCCAGAGCCGCCAACCAGACAGGATCTGCCAGAGCCGCCAACCAGACAGGATCTGCCAGAGCCGCCAGCGAGCCATGAGCGTCCAGAGCCGTCAGCCAGCCATGAGCGTCCAGAGCCGTCAGCCAGCCATGAGCGTCCAGAGCCGTCAGCCAGCCATGAGCGTCCAGAGCCGTCAGCCAGCCATGAGCGTCCAGAGCCGTCAGCCAGCCATGAGCGTCCAGAGCCGTCAGCCAGCCATGAGCGTCCAGAGCCGTCAGCCAGCCATGAGCGTCCAGAGCCGTCAGCCAGCCATGAGCGTCCAGAGCCGTCAGCCAGTCATGAGCTGCCCCTCAGCCCAGAGCGGCCATTTATCCAGAACTGCCCCTCAGTCCAGAGCTGTCTCTCTGTCCGGAGCTGCCCTTCAGTCCGGAGTTGCCCCTCTATCCTGAGCTACCTCTCTATCCTGACCTACCTCTCTGTCCTGTGCTATATCTCTGTCCTGAGCTACCTTATCCCGGTGCTGCCCCTTGTCTCGATGTTACCCAAAAAATTAAGTGGGTGGAATAGGAGGGTGGTCAGTCGTAGGGGGAAACGTAAGCTGGGATTGACTATGGTGGGGTGGGGACCTCGCCCAGAGCCTGAGCCACCACCGTGGTCAGATGCCCACCCAGACCCTCCCCTAAACTTTGTGCTGGTGCGCCCGGAGTTCGCACCTTAAGGGGGGGGTTATGTCACGTTCCTGACCTGTTTTCTGTTAGTTTTGTATGTGTTAGTTGGTCAGGACGTGAGTTTGGGTGGGCAGTCTATGTTTTCTGTTTCTATGTTGGTTTAAAGGGTGACCTGATATGGCTCTCAATTAGAGGCAGGTGGTTTTCATTTCCTCTGATTGAGAGTCATATTAAGGTAGGTGTTTTCACATTGTTTGTTGTGGGTGGTTGTCTCCTGTGTCTGTGTTATGTTACGCCACATGGGACTGTTTCGGTTTTGTTTGTTCGTTTGTTCGGTTTATGTAGTCTGTTCCTGTTTTCATGCGTTCTTCGTTATACGTAAGTTCTTATGTTCAGGTGCGTCTACGTCGTTTGTTGTTTTGTAGTTAATCAAGTATAGTTCGTTTTGTGTCTTGTTTAAATAAATAATATGTCATCACACAACGCTGCATTTTGGTTCAATCCCTGCTCCTCCTCTTCGGATGAAGAGGAGGAGGAAAGCCGTTACAAAACATTACACTCACAGAAATTCCAAAAGAATAAAGAGGTTTCAAGTGTCATATTATGTACATATACAGTGTTGTAACGATGTGCAAATGGTTAATGTACAAAAGGGAAAATAAATAAACATAGATATGGGTTAAATTTACAATTGTGTTTGTTCTTCACTGGTTGACCTTCTTCTTGTGGCAACAGGTCACAAATCTTGCTGCTGTGATTGAACACTGTGGTATTTCACCCAGTAGATATGGGAGATAATCAAAATTGGATTTGTTTTAGAAACCTTTGTGATCTGTGTAATCTGAGGGAAATATGTGTCTCTAATATGGTCATACATTTCGCAGGAACTTAGGAAGTGCAGCTCAGTTTCCACCTCATTTTGTAGGCAGTGTGCACATAGCCTGTCTTCTCTTGAGAGCCAGGTCTGCCTATGGCGGCATTTCTCAAAAGCAAGGCTATGCTCACTGAGTCTGTACATAGTCAAAGCTTTCCTTAAGTTTGGGTCAGTCACAGTGGTCAGGTATTCTGCCAATGTGTACTTTCTTTTGATAGCCAAATATCATTCTAGATTGCTCTGTTTTTTTTTGTTAATTAATCTTTTTGTTTTCTATTTTTTTGTAAATTCTCTCCAATGTGTCAAGTAATTATCTTTTAGTTTACTCATGATTTGGTTGGGTCTAATTGTGTTGCTGTCCTGGGGCTCTGTGGGGTCTGTTTGTGTTTGTGAACAGAGCCCCAGGACCAGCTTGCTTAGGGGGCTCTTCTCCAGGTTCATCTCTCTGTAGGTGATGGCTTTGTTATGGAAGGTTTGGGAATCGCTTCCTTTTAGGTGGTTGTAGAATTTAATGGCTCTTTTCTGGATTTTGATAATTAGAGGGTATCGGCCTAATTCTGCTCTGCATGCATTATTTGGTGTTTTACGTTGTACACTGAGGATATGTTTGCAGAATTCTGCATGCTGAGTCTCAATTTGGTGTTTGTGAAATTTGTGAATTCTTGGTTGGTGAGCGGACCCCAGACCACATAACCATAAAGGGCAATGGGTTCTATAACTGATTCAAGTATTTTTAGCGAGATCCTAATTGTTATGTTAAATTTTATGTTCCTTCTGATGGCATAGAAGCCCCTTCTTGCCTTGTTTCTCACAGGTTTGTGGAAGTTACCTGTGGCGCTGATAATTAGGCCGAGGTATGTATCGTTTTTTGTGTGCTCTAGGGCAACGGTGTCTTGATGGAATTTGTATTCGCGGTTCTGGCAACTGGACCTTTTTTGGAACACCATTATTTTTGTCTTACTGAGATTTACTGTCAGGGCCCAGGTCTGACAGAATCTGTGCTGAAGATTTAGGTGCTGCTGTAGGCCCTCCTTGGTTGGGGACAGAAGCACCAGATCATCAGCAAACAGTAAACATTTGACTTCAGATTCTAGTAGGGTAAGGCCAGGTGCTGCAGACTGTTCTAGTGCCCTCGCCAATTCGTTGATATACAGTATATGTAGAAGAGGGTGGGGCTCAAAGGCTTTTCTGAAATCAACAAAGCATGAGAAGACTTTGCCTTCGTTTTGGTTTGTTTGTTTGTCAATTAGGGTGTGCAGAGTGAATACGTGGTCTGTCATATGGTGATTTGATAAAAAGCCAATTTGACATTTGCTCAGTACATTGTTTTCACTGAGGAAATGTACGAGTCTGCTGTTAATGATAATGCAGAGGATTTTCCCAAGGTTGCTGTTGACACATCCCACTGTAGTTATTATGGTCAAATTTGTCTCCACTTTTGTGGATTGGGGTGATCAGTCCTTGATCCAGATATTGGGGAAGATGCCAGAGCTAAGGATGATGCTAAAAAGTCAATTGAGAGTTTGTGGTCTGTATATTTTATAATTTCATTGAAGATACCATCAACTCCACAGGCCTTATTGGGTTGGAGGGTTTGTATTTTGTCCTGTAGTTCATTCAATGTAATTGGAGAATCCAGTGGGTTCTGGTAGTTTTTAATAGTTCAATCTAAGATTTGTATTTGATCATGCATGTTTTTGCTGTTTGTTCTTTGTTATAGTGCCAAAAAGATTGGAGAAGTGGTTTACCTACTGTATATATCTCCGTTTTGGATAAATAACTCTTCGTGTTTGTCACGACTTCCACCAAAGGTGGCTCCTCTCCCTGTTCGGGCGGCGCTCGGCGGTCGTCGTTGCCGGTCTACTAGCTGCCACCGATCCCTTTTCTTTTTCGTTTGGTTTTGTCTGTCTTGTTGTTCACCTGTGTCTAGTTTAGGTTAATCAGTGGGGTAGTTAATCTCGCCCTACCCTCTAGGTTTTGTGCAGGATTGTTTGTGTATCTGTCGTTGGTTTGGGTTGCGTTTTGTTTGTTCTGTTGAACAGGTGTTTTCACGGGACTGTTTTCCACACGTGAGTTTAGTCAGAGGAGTGGTTTCCACACGTTAGTTTAGTCAGAGGACTGTTTTCCACACGTTAGTTTAGTCAGAGGAGTGGTTTCCACACGTGAGTTTAGTCAGAGGACTGTTTTCCACACGTTAGTTTAGTCAGAGGAGTGGTTTCCACACATGAGTTTAGTCAGAGGACTGTTTTCCACACGTGAGTTTAGTCAGAGGAGTGGTTTCCACACGTTAGTTTAGTCAGAGGAGTGGTTTCCACACATGAGTTTAGTCAGAGGAGTGGTTTCCACACGTTAGTTTAGTCAGAGGAGTGGTTTCCACACGTTAGTTTAGTCAGAGGAGTGGTTTCCACACATGAGTTTAGTCAGAGGAGTGGTTTCCACACGTTAGTTTAGTCAGAGGAGTGGTTTCCACACGTTAGTTTAGTCAGAGGAGTGGTTTCCACACGTTAGTTTAGTCAGAGGAGTGGTTTCCACACGTTAGTTTAGTCAGAGGAGTGGTTTCCACACGTTAGTTTAGTCAGAGGAGTGGTTTCCTCCGTGTTCGACTAGACTGCGTTCCTGTTTATTAGTGGCTGCTGTTGTGGTCCTGTTGTGGTCCTGTTGTGGTCCTGTTGTGGTCCTGTTGTGGTCCTGTTGTGGTCCTGTTGTGGTCCTGTTGTGGTCCTGTTGTGGTCCTGCTGTGGTCCTGTTGTGGTCCTGTTGTGGTCCTGTTGTGGTCCTGTTGTGGTCCTGTTGTGGTCCTGTGCCTGTTCTTTTGATGGACTTGTAAATAAACGCCCTTCTTGCAATTCTTACTCCCCTGCGCCTGACTCCACACCCACCTGACTCCACACCCACCTGACTCCACACCCACCTGACTCCACACCCACCTGACTCCACACCCGCCTGACTCCACACCCACCTGACTCCACACCCGCCTGACTCCACACCCGCCTGACTCTACACCCACCTGACTCCACACCCGCCTGACTCCACACCCGCCTGACTCTACACCCACCTGACTCCACACCCACCTGACTCCACAACCCACCTGACTCCACACCCGCCTGACTCCACACCCGCCTGACTCTACACCCACCTGACTCCACAACCCACCTGACTCCACACCCGCCTGACTCCACACCCGCCTGACTCTACACCCACCTGACTCCACACCCACCTGACTCCACAACCCACCTGACTCCACACCCACCTGACTCTACACCCACCTGACTCCACACCCACCTGACTCCACAACCCACCTGACTCCACACCCACCTGACTCTACACCCACCTGACTCCACACCCACCTGACTCCACAACCCACCTGACTCCACACCCGCCTGACTCCACACCCGCCTGACTCTACACCCACCTGACTCCACACCCACCTGACTCCACAACCCACCTGACTCCACACCCACCTGACTCTACACCCACCTGACTCCACACCCACCTGACTCCACACCCACCTCTCCTTGGGAGAATCTGACAGTGTTGTTGTTTGTTTAGTGTTTTCCAATTTTTCCCAGAAGTGGTTCGATTCTATGGATTCTTCAATTACATTAAGCTGATTTCTGACGTGCTGTTCCTTCTTTTTCCATAGTATTATTCTGTATTGTTTTAGTGATTCACCATAGTGACAGGGTAGACTCAGGTTTTCTGGGTCTCTATGTTTTTGGTTGGTTAGGTTTCTCAATTTCTTTCTTTCTTAGGTTTTTTTCATTCTTCATCAAACCATTTGTCTTTGTTGTTAATTTTCGTCGGTTTTCTGTTTGATATTTTTTAGATTTGATAGGGAAGCTGAGAGGTCAAATATACTGTTTAGGTTTTCTACTGCCAAGTTTACACCTTCACTATTACAGTGGAACATTTTCTCCAGGAAGTTGTCTGAAAGGGATTGAATTTGTTGTTGCCTAATTGGTTTTTGGCAGGTTTCCACACTACATTCCTTCCATCTATAGCATTTCTTAATATTATTCAGTTCCTTTGGCTTTGATGCCTTATGATTGAGTACTGCTCTGTATAAGTAGACTGTGATTTCCTGTGATCTGATAGAGGTGTCAGTGGGCTGACTGTGAACGCTCTGAGAGACTCTGGGTTGAGGTCAGTGATAAAGTAGTCTACAGTACTACTGCCAAGAGATGAGCTATATGTCTTTCTCTGTCTCTTTCTCTTTCTCTGTCTTTCTCTCTCTGTCTCTCTCTTTCTCTCTCTCTCTATTTCTCTCTGTCTCTCTCTCTCTCTCTCTCTCTGTTGTTCTCTCTCTCTCTTCTCTCTCTCTCTGTCTCTCTTTCTCTCTCCCTCTCTCTAGCTCTGTCTCGCTCTCTCTCTCTCGCTCTCTTTCGCTCTCTCTCTTCCTCTCCCTCTCTCTCTCTCTAGTTCTCTCTCTTTCTCTCTGTCTCTCTTTCTCTCTCTGTCTCTCTCTATCTCTCTCTCTCATCTGTCCGACGCTCATCCTCTTTCCACCTTATTTCCTGTCACATCGCTTTCTCTTTCCGTCTTTCCATCCACCACTTTTTCCTTGTCTGAGTCAGATTTACTTGTTCACCTGCAGGTGGGCTGGTAACTATGGCAAACTGAAACTGTTCATCAGAGCAGAAGGAAATAGCAGGTACCACACAGACACAGTTTCTCAGCTCTGGTCATGTCTCAAGCCCTCTATTTCTATAATAGATAGGCTACTCTCCCTCTCTCTATTTCTATAATAGATAGGCTACTCTCCCACTCTCTATTTCTATAATAGATAGGCTACTCTCCCACTCTCTATTTCTATAAAAGATAGGCTACTCTCCCACTCTCTATTTCTATAATAGATAGGCTACTCTCCCACTCTCTATTTCTATAATAGACACTCTCCCACCCTCTGTTTCTATAACTGCCATCCCTCCCTATTTCTAGAATGGGGATGTGAAAGGCGATGGCGTGAAAAATATATTCTATTGAGATATCCAGTAAATCTATAATTACACTGAGATGCTTGCTAGCGTCACAGAGATAGAGAGAGAGAGACGTAATGGTGTGCATGGGTTAGGCCCATTAATGTGACTCGGAGGTAATAGGAGGCATAGAACTTATTATTAAATATGCTTTCACACTAGGGATAGAAAACACAAGAACACACATTCAAATGCACTCAGACACGCTCATACCATAGTCATAGAGACATAGCCTAGACCTAGACATTAGATAAACACACACACATGCACGGTACACAGAAGCATGCACGGTACACAGATGCATGCACGATACACAAAAGCATGCACGGTACACAGATGCATGCACGGTACACAGATTTATGCATGATACACAGATGCATCAATGATACACAGATCCATGTACGATACACAGATGTATGCACGATACACAGATGCATGCACGGCACACAGATGCATGCACGATACGCAGATGCATGCACGATACACAGATGTATGCATGATACACAGGTGTATGCACGATACACAGATGCATGCACGATACACAGATGCATGCACGATACACAGATGCATGCACGGTACACAGATGTATGCATGATAGACAGATGCATGCACGATACACAGATGCATGCACGGTACACAGATGCATGCACGATAGACAGATGCATGCACGATAGACAGATGCATGCACGATACACAGATGTAAGCACGATACACAGATGCATGCATGATACAGATACAGGCCTACAGCTAAGTCAAGATCTAAATCTAAGTCAGATATCTTCTGTGAAATCTACAATACGTGGCCATTTCTTCACGGCTAATCTTTTCTCCTCTCTTCTTTCCTTCTCTCTGGAGTGAAATATGGAACAGAATCTGTCGGGCTGCCAAAAAGTGGCTGCATTACAGTAACAGGTCAGTGTGTTGGCCTGCCAGACAGACTGCAAATATCGCTCTCCCCTCGCTCTCTCTCCCCTCCATCTCTCTCCCCTCTCTCTCTCTCTCTCTCTCTCTCTCTCTCTCTCTCTCTCTCTCTCTCTCTCTCTCCCCTTCCCCTCTCTCTCTCTCTCTCTCTCTCTCTCTCTCTCTCTCTCTCTCTCTCTCTCTCTCCCACCTCTCTTCCTGCTGTCTCTCTCTCTCTCTCTCTCTCTCTCTCTCTCTCTCTCTCTCTCTCTCTCTCTCTCTCTCTCTCTCTCTCTCTCTCTCTCTCTCTCTCTCTCTCTCTCTCTCGCTCGCTCGCTCTCACCCACCTCTCTTCCTGCTGATGTAGGTCTTCCCTCTGTTCCTCCAGATGAGTGTTGGACTGTTGGAGTTTTTCTTTCAGGACTCTCCATCTCTCCTCACTCCTTTTTTCTATCTCCTCATTTAGGAATCTCCTCTCTTCAAACCTCTTTTCATGTTCTTCTCTCAGGACTTTCTCTTTCTCCGTGGACCCTCTCTGGATCTCTTCTCTCAGAGTCCTCTCCCGCTCCTCTCTGCCCAGTTCCAGCAGCTCTCTCTGGGCTCTCTCTCTCTCTGTGGCCCCTCTCTGGTTCTGGAGCTCTGTCTCCACCTGGGCCAACCTGTCCTGGAGGAGCTGGAACTCGTGGAGGATGAGATAACTCACACCGCAGTACTGACACACAGTCTCCGACCTCTCCATCTGAAAACAACGGACAGAAAGTACATCAGTCTCTCAGCCAATCGATCCAATAATGTAATCCTAACTAATGTGATTGTAACCACCACCAACTGTAACTCTACCCTTGCCTCTAACCTTAACCCTCAAATAGCTTACCAACAATTACAA
The DNA here is from genome assembly GCF_016432855.1 of Salvelinus namaycush. Lineage (NCBI taxonomy): Eukaryota > Metazoa > Chordata > Actinopteri > Salmoniformes > Salmonidae > Salvelinus > Salvelinus namaycush. The sequence goes on along the minus strand of NC_052329.1, from coordinate 9,911,939 downwards.
TTCTTGTGATGATATAAACCCCTTATAAGGGATGCATATTTCTGTCCATTTTGCTGCCAACTAATTAACCCTCATTAAGCGGTCAACAACCGGTTACATTTTTTTCAAACAGTAAAATGACCTGACCAACAAAAAAATACTATCAGAGCTATAGAAGGTATATAATGACGAGATGCTTATGTTTCCACCCTAAAGAATTGGAGTCGTCCCAAGGCGGGAAAGCAGGAGACAAGCTTAGGCCAGAAAATAAACCCATTGGACTTATTTTGGATAGATTTTGGCGAGAATGAAACCTCTTGCTTGGCCTCTTCCTCTCTGATACTATGCGTGCATACAAGGCCTGGATATTGTTCATTAAGAGCTTAATGGGAAACATGTAATAATAGCACACCTATTGTCTTCCAGTCAAAATGCTATAGTCTACTATTGAACATGAAACTCCTGTAACGAAGCAGATAATAACATGTCATTTTCAAACATTTACCCAAAATGCAATTCGCGTAAAACACAGTTGGAAACTGCACACCTAATGCGAGCGGTTCCATATGTAACAGAGATGAACATCTGGGTTAGAAACTTAGAAAGAGGGGGAACCTAATAGCAACTACTATGATGGGTTGCTAATATGACTAGGATTGTGACTTTGGCTTCTGGACATCAAAATAAAGTTCATATGAAAACCAATAGAACAGGAGAGAAATACTGGTTAATGGCATCAGTAAGTCTTTATAAAATAATTGCCTCCATATTTTTATGGATGGATTTTCTCAAGGCTACATTGAAACAAGGAAGACATGCCTCATTATTTGAACTAAAGTAAAACGTTCAGGTTTCAAACCATTATAGTGCCTCAAGCCCACATTGCAAAGTGGTGGGTGACGTGCTCATAGTAGGCAGGCTATAGAGTACCACAGTATGAGTCATAATACCCCATATAACCTAGAAGTCAAACAGGGAAATGGTTCCAATCATTTTTCCACCATTCATTTTTTCCCATTGGGGATTTTAGAAACACTTAAAATAAGGGCTGTGTTTCGTGTAGGCTTACCCTGGCGTGACGTTTTGATAAACGTGTGAAAATCTCTCTCAGACAAGGTGACTTATCAATATATATTCGCTTGTATCTATCCCCCAAACATGAAATGCTAATTAGCTGCTAATGGGACTATCATAAAGAACTACAAATACCATGATGATCTGGACCAGACTGCCGAATTGAGGCAAAGGTAAGAATCTCTGTATTAACTATCTAATGTTAGCTAAATGTAGCAATGAATACATTTATTTAAATGGACAATTCTGTGAACTGTCTTGTGCAAGTTTTAAATTGACACAATACCTGTTAACAAAGGTATCAGCTAGAGATGACGAGCAGGAGCTTGCAAGGATTTGTAGATTTGTAATTAGCATTTTAAATAGAGCAGTATATATTGATAAAAGTCAACTTGTCCGAGAGAGACTTACACGTTTATCAAAACGTCACGCCTACACGAAACACAGCTGTTATTTTAAGTGATTCTAAAATCCCAGATGGGAAAAATGAATGGTGGAAAAACAATTGGAACCATTTCCCTGTTTGACCGCTAGGTTTTATGACACCTCCATTGTGGGGCTCTGTAGCCTATGCATCCAAATGGCGTATGGGAGGTGTGCTTTACGAATTGAGATTGAGAAATAACAATAGCTCTTTTTAAATCGTGGCCACCAACCTTTTTAACACACGATTGCATTTAGAATTGTTACTTGATGCGCAATGACTGGGCTGACCAATGACTGGGCTGACCAATGACTGGGCTGACCAATGACTGGGCTGACCAATGATTGGGCTGACCAATGACTGGGCTGACCAATGACTGGGCTGACCAATGACTGGGCTGACCAATGACTGGGCTGACCAATGACTGGGCTGAACAATGACTGGGCTGACCAATGACTGGGCTGACCAATGACTGGGCTGAACAATGACTGGGCTGACCAATGACTGGGCTTACCAATGACTGGGCTGACCAATGACTGGGCTGACCAATGACTGGGCTGACCAATGACTGGGCTGACAAATGATTGGGCTGACCAATGATTGGGCTGACCAATGACTGGGCTGACCAATGACTGGGCTGACCAATGATTGGGCTGACCAATGACTGGGCTGAACAATGACTGGGCTGACCAATGACTGGGCTGACCAATGACTGGGCTTACAAAAGCAGGCTTCAATCCAGTAACCTACAGGCTTTTTGAGGAGCTATTCTGGTCCTGTCTGACAGGTGGTAGACTATTCCTCTCCTCTAACTAGTCTCTGTATCCTGTCTGACAGGTGATATTCCTCTCCTCTAACTAGTCTCTGTATCCTGTCTGACAGGTGGTAGACTATTCCTCTCCTCTAACTAGTCTCTGTATCCTGTCTGACAGGTGATATTCATCTCCTCTAACTAGTCTCTGTATCCTGTCTGACAGGTGGTAGACTATTCCTCTCCTCTAACTAGTCTCTGTATCCTGTCTGACAGGTGGTAGACTATTCCTCTCCTCTAACTAGTCTCTGTATCCTGTCTGACAGGTGATATTCATCTCCTCTAACTAGTCTCTGTATCCTGTCTGACAGGTGATATTCATCTCCTCTAACTAGTCTCTGTATCCTGTCTGACAGGTGATATTCATCTCCTCTAACTAGTCTCTGTATCCTGTCTGACAGGTGATATTCATCTCCTCTAACTAGTCTCTGTATCCTGTCTGACAGGTGATATTCATCTCCTCTAACTAGTCTCTGTATCCTGTCTGACAGGTGATATTCATCTCCTCTAACTAGTCTCTGTATCCTGTCTGACAGGTGATATTCATCTCCTCTAACTAGTCTCTGTATCCTGTCTGACAGGTGATAAATAAGATGCATGACGACTAACGAAAATACACAAGCGCCAATTTAATTCCACACAATTATGCAAATGAACCAGTCTCACCACCTCCCACTCTCACCTCCACCCACCAGTCAATCTCACCAGCTCTCACTCTCACTCACACCCACCAGTCAATCTCACCACCTCCCACTCTCACCTCCACCCACCAGTCAATCTCACCAGCTCTCACTCTCACTCACACCCACCAGTCAATCTCACCAGCTCCTACTCTCACTCACACCCACCAGTCAATCTCACCAGCTCTCACTCTCACCTCCACCCACCAGTCAATCTCACCAGCTCTCACTCTCACTCACACCCACCAGTCAATCTCACCAGCTCTCACTCTCACTCACACCCACCAGTCAATTTCACCAGCTCTCACTCTCACTCACACCCACCAGTCAATCTCACCAGCTCTCACTCTCACTCACACCCACCAGTCAATCTCACCAGCTCTCACTCTCACTCACACCCACCAGTCAATCTCACCAGCTCTCACTCTCCCCTCCACCCACCAGTCAATCTCACCAGCTCTCACTCTCACTCACACCCACCAGTCAATCTCACCAGCTCTCACTCTCACTCACACCCACCAGTCAATCTCACCAGCTCTCACTCTCACTCACACCCACCAGTCAATCTCACCAGCTCTCACTCTCACCTCCACCCACCAGTCAATCTCACCAGCTCTCACTCTCACTCACACCCACCAGTCAATCTCACCAGCTCTCACTCTCACTCACAACCACCAGTCAATCTCACCAGCTCTCACTCTCACTCACACCCACCAGTCAATCTCACCAGCTCTCACTCTCACTCACACCCACCAGTCAATCTCACCAGCTCTCACTCTCACTCACACCCACCAGTCAATCTCACCAGCTCCCACTCCCACTCTCACCCACCAGTCAAACTCACCAGCTCTCACTCTCACTCACACCCACCAGTCAATCTCACCAGCTCCCACTCCCACTCTCACCCACCAGTCAATCACACCACCTCCCACTCCCACTCTCACCCACCAGTCAATCTCACCAGCTCTCACTCTCACTCACACCCACCAGTCAATCTCACCAGCTCCCACTCCCACTCTCACCCACCAGTCAATCACACCACCTCCCACTCCCACTCTCACCCACCAGTCAATCTCACCAGCTCTCACTCTCACTCACACACACCCACCAGTCAATCTCACCAGCTCTCACTCTCACTCACCAGTCAATCTCACCAGCTCTCACTCTCACTCACACCCACCAGTCAATCTCACCAGCTCTCACTCTCACTCACCAGTCAATCTCACCAGCTCTCACTCTCACTCACCAGTCAATTTCACCAGCTCCCACTCTCACCCTAGTGAACACAGAGGGCTGGTGATGACAACATAGAGGGAGAGAAAGAGAGGGAACAAGAGAAAAGGAATGAGAGGTGGGACAATGAGAGAGAAGAGAGGATACGTGAGGAGGGGACATCATTGTGTGTCTACCAGAGTAGGCCTACATTCTATTTTCTTTCCATTTGATGTTTGACAAGTGGCTGACGTGTGAGCTCACCTACTGTAGCTATCCTGGTGACGTGTGAGCTCACCCACTGTAGCTATCCTGGTGACGTGTGAGCTCGCCTACTGTAGCTATCCTGGTGACGTGTGAGCTCACCTACTGTAGCTATCCTGGTGACGTGTGAGCTCGCCTACTGTAGCTATCCTGGTGACGTGTGAGCTCACCTACTGTAGCTATCCTGGTGACGTGTGAGCTCACCTACTGTAGCTATCCTGGTGACGTGTGAGCTCACCTACTGTAGCTATCCTGGTGACGTGTGAGCTCACCTACTGTAGCTATCCTGGTGACGTGTGAGCTCGCCTACTGTAGCTATCCTGGTGACGTGTGAGCTCACCTACTGTAGCTATCCTGGTGACGTGTGAGCTCGCCTACTGTAGCTATCCTGGTGACGTGTGAGCTCACCTACTGTAGCTATCCTGGTGACGTGTGAGCTCACCTACTGTAGCTATCCTGGTGACGTGTGAGCTCACCTACTGTAGCTATCCTGGTGACGTGTGAGCTCGCCTACTGTAGCTATCCTGGTGACGTGTGAGCTCACCTACTGTAGCTATCCTGGTGACGTGTGAGCTCACCTACTGTAGCTATCCTGGTGACGTGTGAGCTCACCTACTGTAGCTATCCTGGTGACGTGTGAGCTCACCTACTGTAGCTATCCTGGTGACGTGTGAGCTCACCTACTGTAGCTATCCTGGTGACGTGTGCTTTTAAAAATAGTTTTATCTTAGAAACAGGCCCCGCTGCTGTGCCTGTGACCGTTGGTTATTATGGTTGTCATTTCTCACCGCTTCAGGGGATCCGTCTGGATTACATCACAACCCAGAGGCTTCCCAGTGATAACGTGACAGAGGATGTTCTGGTGACAATCGGACAGTTCACGTGTCTTTGAGGCACAGGTTTGTAAACAAGGTGAAGCAAGCCAAGAAATGTGTCTGTCAGCCGTAACACACACCGTAGCCGAACGAATGGCGAACGACCGGCAGACGAACGGCAGACTGTCGTGTGTTTTCGTCTTAAGTCTATACTCTGATAACGCACGGACAGGGGTCAAATTATACAAATATACAGTACCAGTCAAAAGTTTGGACACACCTACTCATTCAAGGGTTTTTCTTTATTTTTACTATTTTCTACATTGTAGAATAATAGCGAAGACATCAAAACTATGAAATAACACACATCCACAAACAAATCTAAATATATTTTAGATTTTATATTCTTCAAAGTAGCCACCATTTTGCCTTGACGACAGCTTTGCACACTCTCTTGTCATTCTCTGGCTACTGAATATCTGCCTTTCTATTGATCACCCTCTCCCAGTGCTTCTTCACTCTCTGTCAGTCTTCATTTATGCCAAGTCCCTGTCTAGATGAATGGTTTATCTGTGTCATATCTACCTTCATCTGCCGTCTGTGTCTGTGTCTGTGTCTGTGTCTGTGGCTGTGTGTGTGTGTGTGTGTGTGTGTGTGTGTGTGTGTGTGTGTGTGTGTGTGTGTGTGTGTGTGTGTGTGTGTGTGTGTGTGTGTGTGGCTGTGTGTGTGTGTGTGTGTGTGTGTGTGTGTGTGTGTGTGTGTGTGTGTGTGTGTGTGTGTGTGTGTGTGTGTGTGTGTGTGTGTGTGTGTGTGTGTGTGTGTGTGTGTGTGTGTGTGCACGTAGGGCTGTTGTGGTGACCTTATTACCGCCACACCGGCAGTTATGAGTCATGACCACAGTAACATTCTATGTGATCGTTGACGGTAATCTCTCATTCACTCTGGACATGTGTTAGTAGAACCCAACTACTAATGGCCTGGTACTCAGGGCTCTATTGTCCCTCCATCTGGTTGTAATGGTCTGGTACTCAGGACTCTATTGTCCCTCCACCAGGTCCTAATGGCCTGGTACTCAAGGCTCTATTGTCCATCCATCAGGTCCTAATGGCCTGGTGCTCAGGGCTCTATTGTCCCTCCATCAGGTCCTAATTGCCTAGTACTCAGGGCTCTATTGTCCCTCCATCAGGTGCTAATGGCCTGGTACTCAGGGCTCTATTGTCCCTTCATCGGGTTGCTAATGGCCTGCTACTCAGGACTCTATTGTCCCTCCATCAGGTCCTAATGGCCTGGTACTCAGGGCTCTATTGTCCCTCCATAATGGTCTGGTACTCAGGGCTCTATTGTCCCTCCATCAGATCATAATGGTTTGGTACTCAGGGCTCTATTGTCCCTCTAACCACTCTGACATCAATGCAAATACAATGGAAAATCACATCAAACACTTATCATCAAACCTGTATGTGCTTTTAAATCTAACCTCACTGTGATGATTGATGTGAAGAGAGAAGTTCAACAACAGGTTGAAACTGAGTGGAAAACATGAGCGTTGTGGATGTTGCTTCAAAGCCTAACAACAACAAAACGGACAGCGCTTTCTAAGGTGAGGATTCATTCAAAACACCATATGCATATTAGTGCTTAGTACACATAGGCTTATACATGAGCCCAAGCCTGAAAAAAAACCTGAATAAAAATTATGAACCGGAGGGAAAGTTGCCTCCATTTTCTATTCAAGTGCATACGGATGACATGTATTTTTCTCTTGTCCCTGTTCCTGACCACTTGATAATGGGTCATTCTAAATCAAAACAAATTTGACATATTATACTGAAACTAAAATATACATGCAATATGCAACAATTTAAAAGATTTTATTGAGTTACAGATCATATAAGGAAATCAGTCAATTGAATTAAATTCATTAGATCCTAATCTATGGATTTCACATGACTGGGCAGGGTTGCAGCCAGGGGTGGGCCTTGGAGGGCATAGGCCCACTCACTGGGGAGCCAGGCCCACTCACTGGGGAGCCAGGCCCAGCCTAATCAGAATGAGTTTTTTCCCACAAAAGGGCTTTATTACAGACATAAATTCTCCTCAACAACTCTGGCATGGTGTTGTGTGACTAGACTGCACCAGTGGCCTTTTATTGTCCCCAGCACAAGGTGCACCTATGTAATGATTGTTCTGTTTAATCAGCTTCTTAATATGCCACAGCTGTCAGATGCATGTATTACTTTAACAAAGGAGAAATTCTCACTAACAGGGATGTAAACATATTTGTATCACAACATTTGAGAGAAATAAACTTTTTGTGCGTATGGAACATTTCTGAGATTTTTTATTTTAGCTCATGAAACATGGGACCAACACTTTACATGTTGTGTTAATATTTTTGTTCAGTGTAGTAAAGACAAGATTACATTGCAAATAGTCTGATGGGTGAAAATATGATCACTTGATGAGAGAACAGCTGTGCAGCCTGAGATAACAGGCTGACAAAATGTCACGACCGTCACAGCCCTAGGTCTGCGTGTGTTGTGATGTGTGGATGAGTGAGTTATTTTTATTTTTATTTCGTGCAAAATGTCCACATGCTTCCTGGAGGCTCAGAGAGAGAGAGAGGATTGTGGAGTGCAGACAGGATCAGCAGGGTGTGTATGTCTGTGAAAGCCAGTCTATGTGTGTCTTCATGTGGGTGAGCCTGTCTATGTCTGTGTGTTTGCTTGTGTGTGAGGGGGCAGGCAGGGGGGGGGGGGGTTCAGCCAGGCCATGGTTGAGACACGGTCCAGGCCTCAGGTCAGACCAGGCTTCTATATCGCTCTCTTGTTTTCTTCCACAATCACTCAGGCACATACCCCACCCCGACACACACTCAAACTCATACACACCGCGCTTACACCCAATAAAGATACGAAGACAGACAGCACTCTAAGCACATTATCACACACACACACACACGTACACACACACACACACACACACACACACACACACACACACACACACACACACACACACACACACACACACACACACACACACACACACACACACACACACACACACACACACATATACATTTTTTTACATTTACATTTTAGTCATTTAGCAGACGCTCTTATCCAGAGCGACTTACAGTAGAGTGCATACATTTTATTACATTTTTACATACTGAGACAAGGATATCCCTACCGGCCAAACCCTCCCTAACCCGGACGACGCTATGCCAATTGTGCGTCGCCCCATGGACCTCCCGGTTGCGGCCGGCTGCGACAGAGCCTGGGCGCGAACCCAGCCCAGCCTGGGCGCGAACCCAGAGACTCTGGTGGCGCAGCTAGCACTGCGATGCAGTGCCCTAGACCACTGCGCCACCCGGGAGGCCACATAAACACACACACACACACACACACACACACACACACACACACACACACACACACACACACACACACACACACACACACACACACACACACACACACACACACACACACACACACACACACACACACACACACACACACACATTGAGGCCCTGGGGGTGGTGTGTTCGTTGTTCTCGTGATAGAGCTGGTTCCTGCAGAAAGACCCCTTGCCCTTGGCACTGACACATTCGCTTAGCGCTCAAACTACAAGCTAACCCCTTCAACTCCCCCTCCCCACACACACCCTTGATTCCCCCTCCCCCAGAACTGACACAAGGAGAGAGGAGGAATTAAATCATAAAGAAAAGAGGAGATAGAAAGACGGAAAGAACAGGCTTGGTGGTTCATTTGCTAATGCCGGCAGCCAATGAGAGTGAGTTCTGCTCAAGCTGTTCTTCCTAGACAGCAAAAGGATTCTGATGTTACCTCTATTCTTCTCTCTCTCTCTCTCTCCCTCTAGTCTTCTCTCTCTCTCTCTCTCTCTCTCTCTCTCTCTCTCTCTCTCTCTCTCTCTCTCTCTCTCTCTCTCTCTCTCTCTCTCTCTCTCTAGTCTTCTCTCTCTCTCTCTCTCTCTCTCTCTCTCTCTCTCTCTCTCTCTCTCTCTCTCTCTCTCTCTCTCTCTCTCTCTCTCTCTCTCTCTCTCTCTCTCTCTCTCTCTCTCTCTCTCTCTCTCTCTCTCTCTCTCTCTCTCTCTCTCTCTCTCTCTCTGTCTCCCTTCATTTTTTATTTATTTAACCTTTATTTAACGAGGCAAGTCAGTTAAGAACAAATTCTTATTTACAATGACGGCCTACCCCAACCAAACCCTAAACCGGACGACGCTGGGCCAATTGTGCGCTGCCCTATGGGACTCCCAATCACAGCCAGTTGTGATACAGCCTGGTAGGAGAGGTAGTCACACTGGATTCATTTCAGGCCTGTGACCGTTGTTATTATGGTTGTCATTAAAGACAACAGAAGCATGAATCATAACTGATGACTGAATGATTCTCCCGCTATGCCCTCTGACGAAACATCAAACAGGCAAAGCATCAATACAGAACTAAGATCGAATCGTACTACACCGGGCTAAAAACCTCAATGCTTGCTTCGAAGCAAGTAACACTGAAACATGCATGAGAGCATCAGCTGTTCCAGACGACTGTGTGATCACGCTCTCTGTAGCCGATGTGAGCAAGACCTTTAAACAGGTCAACATACACAAGGATGCGGGGCCAGATGGATTACAAGGACTTGAACTATGAGCATGTGCTGACCAACTGGCAGGTGTCTTCACTGACATGTTCAACCTCTCCCTGTCTGAGTCTGTAATACCAACATGTTTCAAGCAGACCACCATAGTCCCTGTGCCCAAGAACACTAAGGTAACCTGCCTAAATGACTACCAACCTGTAGCACTCACGTATGTAGCCATGAAGTGCTTTGAAAAGCTGGTCATGGCTCACATCAACACCATTATCCCAGAAATCTTAAACCCACTTCAATTTGCATACCGCCCCAACAGATCCACAGATGATGCAATCTCTATTGCACTCCACACTGTCCTTTCCCACCTGGACAAAAGGAACACTTATGTGAGAATGCTATTCATTGACTACAGCTCAGCGTTCAACACCATAGTACCCTCAAAGCTCATCACTAAGCTAAGGACCCTGGGACTAAACACCTCCCTCTGCAACTGGATCCTGGACTTTCTGAAGGGCCGCCCCCAGGTGGTAAGTGTAGGTAACAACACATCCGCCATGCTGATCCTCAACACAGGGACCACATCAGGGGTTCTTGCTCAATCCCCTCCTGTACTCCCTGTTCACTCATGACTGCACGGCCAGGCACGACTCCATCATCATCATTAAGTTTGCCGGGCTGATCACCGACAACGACGAGACAGCCTATAGGGAGGAGGTCAGAGACCTGGCCGGGTGGTGCCAGAGTAACAACCTCTCCCTCAACGTGATCAAGACAAAGGAAATGATTGTGGACTACAGGAAAAGGAGGACCGAGCACGCCCCCATTCTCAGCGACGGAGCTGTAGTGGAGCAGGTTGAGAGCTTCAAGTTCCTCGGCGTTCACATCACCAACAAACTAACATTGTCCAAGCACACCAAGACAGTCGTGAAGAGGGCACGATAAAATCTCTAAAAGATTTGGGGCATGAGTCCTCAGATCCTCAAAAGGTTCTACAGCTGCACCATCGAGAGCATCCTGACGGGTTGCATCACTGCCTGGTATGACAACTGGTCGGCCTCCGCCTGCAAGGCACTACAGAGGGTAGAGCGTATGGCCTAGTACATCACTGGGGCCAAGCTTCCTGCCATCCAGGACCTCTATACCAGGCGGTGTCAGAGGAAGGCAGTAAAAATTGTCAAAGACTCCAGCCACCCTAGTCATAGACTGTTCTCTTTGCTACCGCATGGCAAGCGGTAGAGAAGCGCCAAGTGTTGGTTCAAGAGGCTTCTAAACAGCTTCTACCCCCAAGCCATAAGTCTCCTGACTATTTGCATTGCCCCCCTGTTTTACGCTGTTGCTACTCTCTGTTATTATCTTTGCATAGTCACTTTAATAACTACCTACATGTACATATTACCTCAATTACATTGACACTGGTGCCCCAGCACATTAACTCTGTACCGGTACCCCTTCACATTAACTCTGTACCGGTGCCCCAGCACATTAACTCTGTACCGGTACCCCTTCACATTGACTCTGTACCGGTACCCCTTCACATTAACTCTGTACCGGTACCCCTTCACATTGACTCTGTACCGGTACCCCTTCACATTAACTCTGTACCGGTACCCCTTCACATTAACTCTGTACCGGTGCCCCAGCACATTAACTCTGTACCGGTACCCCTTCACATTGACTCTGTACCGGTACCCCTTCACATTAACTCTGTACCGGTGCCCCAGCACATTAACTCTGTACCGGTACCCCTTCACATTGACTCTGTACCGGTACCCCTTCACATTGACTCTGTACCGGTACCCCTTCACATTAACTCTGTACCGGTACCCCTGTATATAGCCTCCACATTGACTCTGTACCGGTACCCCTGTATATAGCCTCCACATTGACTCTGTACCGGTACCCCCTGTATATAGCCTCCACATTAACTCTGTACCGGTACCCCTGTATATAGCCTCCACATTGACTCTGTACCGGTACCCCTGTATATAGCCTCCACATTAACTCTGTACCGGTACCCCCTGTATATAGCCTCCACATTGACTCTGTACCGGTACCCCTGTATATAGCCTCCACATTGACTCTGTACCGGTACCCCCTGTATATAGCCTCCACATTGACTCTGTACCGGTACCCCCTGTATATAGCTCCGCTATTGTTATTTTACTGCTGCTCTTTAATTATATGTTACTTTTATTTCTTATTTTTTGTGTATTTTTTCTAAAAACTGCATTGTTGGTTAAGGGCTTGTAAGTATGCATTTCACTGTAAGGTCTACTACACCTGTTGTATTCGGTGCATGTGACAAATAACATTTGATTTGATTTGATACAGTAGATTATATCGTTATGGTGAAGAGGGCAGCCTAAATGCTGTTTACAGCGACAGAAACAGGCTTCAATTACAGTAAGATGGTTTCTGCATGTTACTCTGCTGCTTTGGCCACTGAGAACCCAGAGTACAATACCTGTTACACCTAGCCTAGCAGGAGTGTTGGAGCTCCCCTCTACTACAATACCTGTTACACCTAGCCTAGCAGGAGTGTTGGAGCTCCCCTCTACTACAATACGTGTTACACCTAGCCTAGCAGGAGTGTTGGAGCACCCCTCTACTACAATACCTGTTACACCTAGCCTAGCAGGAGAGTTGGAGATCCCCTCTACTACAATACCTGTTACACCTAGCCTAGCAGGAGTGTTGGAGCTCCCCTCTACTACAATACGTTACACCTAGTCTAGCAGGAGTGTTGGAGCTCCCCTCTACTACAATACCTGTTACACCTAGCCTAGCAGGAGTGTTGGAGCTCCCCTCTACTACAATACGTGTTACACCTAGCCTAGCAGGAGTGTTGGAGCTCCCCTCTACTACAATACCTGTTACACCTAGCCTAGCAGGAGTGTTGGAGCTCCCCTCTACTACAATACCTGTTACACCTAGCCTAGCAGGAGTGTTGGAGCTCCCCTCTACTACAATACGTGTTACACCTAGTCTAGCAGGAGAGTTGGAGATCCCCTCTACTACAATACCTGTTACACCTAGCCTAGCAGGAGTGTTGGAGCTCCCCTCTACTACAATACCTGTTACACCTAGCCTAGCAGGAGTGTTGGAGCTCCCCTCTACTACAATACCTGTTACACCTAGCCTAGCAGGAGTGTTGGAGCTCCCCTCTACTACAATACCTGTTACACCTAGCCTAGCAGGAGTGTTGGAGCTCCCCTCTACTACAATACGTGTTACACCTAGCCTAGCAGGAGTGTTGGAGCACCCCTCTACTACAATACCTGTTACACCTAGCCTAGCAGGAGAGTTGGAGATCCCCTCTACTACAATACCTGTTACACCTAGCCTAGCAGGAGTGTTGGAGCTCCCCTCTACTACAATACGTGTTACACCTAGTCGAGCAGGAGAGTTGGAGATCCCCTCTACTACAATACCTGTTACACCTAGCCTAGCAGGAGTGTTGGAGCTCCCCTCTACTACAATACGTGTTACACCTAGCCTAGCAGGAGTGTTGGAGCACCCCTCTACTACAATACCTGTTACACCTAGCCTAGCAGGAGTGTTGGAGCTCCCCTCTACTACAATACCTGTTACACCTATCCTAGCAGGAGTGTTGGAGCTCCCCTCTACTACAATACCTGTTACACCTAGCCTAGCAGGAGTGTTGGAGCTCCCCTCTACTACAATACCTGTTACACCTAGCCTAGCAGGAGTGTTGGAGCTCCCCTCTACTACAATACCTGTTACACCTAGCCTAGCAGGAGTGTTGGAGCTCCCCTCTACAACAATACCTGTTACACCTAGCCTAGCAGGAGTGTTGGAGCTCCCCTCTACTACAATACCTGTTACACCTAGCCTAGCAGGAGTGTTGGAGATCCCCTCTACTACAATACCTGTTACACCTAGCCTAGCAGGAGTGTTGGAGCTCCCCTCTACTACAATACGTGTTACACCTAGCCTAGCAGGAGTGTTGGAGCTCCCCTCTACTACAATACGTTACACCTAGTCTAGCAGGAGAGTTGGAGCACCCCTCTACTACAATACCTGTTACACCTAGCCTAGCAGGAGTGTTGGAGCTCCCCTCTACTACAATACCTGTTACACCTATCCTAGCAGGAGTGTTGGAGCTCCCCTCTACTACAATACCTGTTACACCTAGCCTAGCAGGAGTGTTGGAGCTCCCCTCTACTACAATACCTGTTACACCTAGCCTAGCAGGAGTGTTGGAGCTCCCCTCTACTACAATACCTGTTACACCTAGCCTAGCAGGAGTGTTGGAGCTCCCCTCTACAACAATACCTGTTACACCTAGCCTAGCAGGAGTGTTGGAGCTCCCCTCTACTACAATACCTGTTACACCTAGCCTAGCAGGAGTGTTGGAGCACCCCTCTACTACAATACCTGTTACACCTAGCCTAGCAGGAGTGTTGGAGCTCCCCTCTACTACAATACCTGTTACACCTAGCCTAGCAGGAGTGTTGGAGCTCCCCTCTACTACAATACCTGTTACACCTAGTCTAGCAGGAGTGTTGGAGCTCCCCTCTACAACAATACCTGTTACACCTAGCCTAGCAGGAGTGTTGGAGCTCCCCTCTACTACAATACCTGTTACACCTAGCCTAGCAGGAGTGTTGGAGCTCCCCTCTACTACAATACCTGTTACACCTAGCCTAGCAGGAGTGTTGGAGCTCCCCTCTACTACAATACCTGTTACACCTAGCCTAGCAGGAGTGTTGGAGCTCCCCTCTACTACAATACCTGTTACACCTAGCCTAGCAGGAGTGTTGGAGCTCCCCTCTACTACAATACCTGTTACACCTAGCCTAGCAGGAGTGTTGGAGCACCCCTCTACTACAATACCTGTTACACCTAGCCTAGCAGGAGTGTTGGAGCTCCCCTCTACTACAATACCTGTTACACCTAGCCTAGCAGGAGTGTTGGAGCTCCCCTCTACTACAATACGTTACACCTAGTCTAGCAGGAGAGTTGGAGCTCCCCTCTACTACAATACCTGTTACACCTAGTATAGCAGGAGTGTTGGAGCTCCCCTCTACTACAATACGTTACACCTAGCCTAGCAGGAGTGTTGGAGCTCCCCTCTAGTACAATACCTGTTACACCTAGCCTAGCAGGAGTGTTGGAGCTCCCCTCTACTACAATACGTGTTACACCTAGCCTAGCAGGAGTGTTGGAGCACCCCTCTACTACAATACCTGTCTCTCTCTCTCACACACACACACACACACACACACACACACACACACACACACACACACACACACACACACACACACACACACACACACACACCTATAACTCAAATCAAATCAAATGACTCCACACATCCCTTGCCAACTGACCCCCCACCCCCCTTCACGAACAGTCTTCCTCTCTGTTGCACCCAAGCAACCCTTTCTCTGTTCAAACCCACCCTACCCTATCTTCCCAACCTTAACCCTTTTCAAGCCTATCCTACCCTATCCTACCATACCCAACCCTCCCAACCTTAACCCTATCCTACCCTATTCAAGCCTATCCTACCATACCCAACCCTCCCAACCTTAACCCTATCCTACCCTATTCAAGCCTATCCTACCCTATTCAAACCTATCTTACCCTCTTCTATCCTAACCTATCCTACCATACCCAACCCTCTCAACCTTAACCCTATTCAAACCTATCCTACCCTGTTCAACCCTATCCTACCCTATTCAACCCTATTCTACCCTATTCAACCCTATCCTACCCTACCCAACCCTCCCAACCTTAACCTTATTCAATCCTATCCTACCCTATTCAAACCTATCCTACCCTATTCAACCCTACCCTACCCAACTCTCCCAACCGTAACACTATTCAATCCAATCCTACCCTACCCTATGCTACCCTACCCAACCCTCCCAACCTTAACCTTATTCAATCCTATCCTACCCTATTCAAACCTATCCTACCCTATTCAACCCTACCCTACCCAACTCTCCCAACCGTAACACTATTCAATCCAATCCTACCCTATTCTATGCTACCCTACCCAACCCTCCCAACCTTAACCTTATTCAACCCTATCCTACCCTATTCAAGCCTATCCTACCCTATTCAAACCTATCTTACCCTCTTCTATCCTAACCTAACCTACCCTACCATACCCAACCCTCTCAACCTTAACCCTGTTCAACCCTATCCTACCCTATGCTACCCTACCCAACCCTCCCAACCTTAACCTTATTCAATCCTATCCTACCCTATTCAAACCTATCCTACCCTATTCAACCCTACCCTACCCAACTCTCCCAACCGTAACACTATTCAATCCAATCCTACCCTATTCTATGCTACCCTACCCAACCCTCCCAACCTTAACCCTATTCAATCCTATCCTACCCTATTCAAACCTATCCTACCCTATTCAACCCTACCCTACCCAACTCTCCCAACCGTAACACTATTCAATCCAATCCTACCCTATTCTATGCTACCCTACCCAACCCTCCCAACCTTAACCTTATTCAATCCTATCCTACCCTATTCAAACCTATCCTACCCTATTCAACCCTACCCTACCCAATTCTCCCAACCGTAACACTATTCAATCCAATCCTACCCTATTCTATGCTACCCTACCCAACCCTCCCAACCTTAACCTTATTCAATCCTATCCTACCCTATTCAAACCTATCCTACCCTATTCAACCCTACCCTACCCAACTCTCCCAACCGTAACACTATTCAATCCAATCCTACCCTATTCTATGCTACCCTACCCAACCCTCCCAACCTTAACCCTATTCTATCATATCCTACCCTATCCTATTCAATCCTATCCTACTCTATTCAAGCATATCCTACCCTATTCAACCCTGTCCTACCCTATTCTGTCCTATCCTACCCTATCTAACCTTACCCTACCCTAGGGTAGAATAGGATAGGGTAGAGTAAGGTAGGGTAAGGTAGTATAGGATAGAGTGGGGTAGGATATGGTTGGGTAGGGCAGGGTAGATTAGGGGTAGGCCCTACCCTATCCCACCATACCCTGTCCTACCCAAACCACTCTCAACATATCAATAGAGTTGACCCACCCATCTCCCCACAACAGCCACCATGCCTCTCCACATCCGCACACTACCAGTTACAACCTGCCCACCCAATCCAGCCATCAAATCTCAACCATAAATACCAAATTGAACCCCTCCATCTTCACCATCCGTCCTACCTACAACTCAGTGGCGGCTGGTGGGAGGATCTATAGGAGGACAGGCTCATTGTAATGGAATAAATGGAACGGTATCAAACACATCAAACATATTCCAGCATTACAATGAGCCCATCAATGAGCCCATCCTCCTATAGCTACTCCCACCAGCCTCCATTGCTACAACTGTACATCTACCCGCCATTTACTAAAACCAAATCAAGACCCCCTGCAGCTTCCCCTAAATTCAACACATCCCAAATCGACTCCCCCCCTCTCCACATCCTCTTCTACCCCTCTACCCTTACACACACACCCGTCCCCATCTGTCCCCATCCCTGTCCCCAACTGACTGCACATATAAATCTTGTTAGAGATTCCATGATGGGGTCGCAGGCACTTAGGGGTTTTTAGCTGCCTGATGGATTACGGAGATATCCCTGAAATTGTCTTTGCGGTTTAATCAACTCATATTATTATGGGCCTGGAATTTAGAAAAACCCCACTAAAACCAAAGACCTCATCCCATCTCCCATAATGCCCTTTGTTTAGTTACAGGGGACAGTTTTAATACTCATCACTGCATCCTGTATCAAAAGGTTGGCTGGACTTCACTAAAGACCTCATCCCATCTCCCATAATGCCCTTTGTTTTGTTACAGGGGACAGTTTTAATACTCATCACTGCATCCTGTATCAAAAGGTTGGCTGGACTTCACTAAAGACCTCATCCCATCTCCCATAATGCCCTTTGTTTAGTTACAGGGGACAGTTTTAATACTCATCACTGCATCCTGTATCAAAAGGTTGGCTGGACTTCACTAAAGACCTCATCCCATCTCCCATAATGCCCTTTGTTTAGTTACAGGGGACAGTTTTAATACTCATCACTGCATCCTGTATCAAAAGGTTGGCTGGACTTCACTAAAGACCCGTACATTATTCTACATTATTCCCTATTTGTTTTACAAGGCCCTACTTCATAAACTTTCATCTTATCTAACTTTGCTGTTGAAGTATAGACACCTGAGTTGCCTAACCCGTTCATTCACAGGATTGGTTAACTCTTGAGATTCCTAAGGTCTCTCCACAGAGCTAGATGAATCTGCTTTTAGTTTTAATGCACCATATTACTGGAACAAAATGCTAAATACATTTCATGCCGTTCAGTTTAAAGTATTGATTGGGGACGTATTTGTGGAGGAATGTAACTGTTTTTCTGGGTGATTTGTGATGTTTTATTCGTGCTTCACATGACTGAGTTTTTGTATTTGAATGTGTATATACAGTATGTTTGAGTATAATGTGTATATTTATGTTCTATTATACATGGGCAAATTTGTAAAAAAATAAAATAATAAAAACTTAGATCTCAATATGTTTTCCCTGTTAAAATAAAGGTTAAAGAAACTATTCAAACTGTCTCACACAACCTGAATCATACAACCTCTTTTTAGAATCACATTTTCTCTCTTTGTATTCCTTTTTCTTTTCATCCCTTTTTCTGTCTCTCTCTTTTTATACCGCCTCTCCTCTTTCTCTCTTTCTATCCCTCTCTCTCTCGTTTTCTCTCTCTCTCTCTCTCTGTGTGCATCACAGACAACGACAGATCACGCAAGCGTTTAAGACTGGATTAAGTAGTTAACGATTTATCCTTGCTTTTTTCCTAATTTTCCTAAATGATGTCTTTGAGGCTGTGTGTGTGTGAGAGAGAGAGAGAGAGAGAGAGAGAGAGAGAGAGAGAGAGAGAGAGAGAGAGAGAGAGAGAGAGAGAGAGAGAGAGCATGCATGCATGCGTGTGTGTGTCTGAGCGAGACGGCGATTCGTGACTGCTGCTTTGTCGCCCCCCTGGTGCTCAGTGTTGCATGAAGCAACACATAGATTCCTCTCATCTGGACCCCACTGTGCCACACATCACACGAGACGAATGGAGGGAGGGACAGGGGACACTGGGGACACTGGGGACACAGCAAAGTGGAAGATGGGAAGGAGAGATGAAGTGGTGTGGTAAAATAGGGGACACAGCAAAATGGAGGAAGTGTGTGTGTGTGTGTGTGTGTGTGTGTGTGTGTGTGTGTGTGTGTGTGTGTGTGTGTGTGTGTGTGTGTGTGTGTGTGTGTGTGTGTGTGTGTGTGTGTGTGTGTGTGTGTGTGTGTGTTGGAGGGTACAAAGGGGTGAATGTGGGTTACAGTAGAGAACAGTGGAAGAGGTAGGGGCAGTCAGGGGGTGAGACGGGGGGGGGGGGGGGGGGGGCAAGGCTAGGGATCCAGGAGTGACACAACAGAGAGGGGAAGGGTGGGGGGTAAAGAGAAGGAGGGAGAGTGAGGGAGAGGGAGACCGGGTGCATGTTTGACGCCTGGCTGAGTAGCCCTGTATTCCTGCTTCTCTCACTGCCTCCTTGCCTCTTTGCGTGGGAGCAGGGAAAGGGCAGTCGCAGGGAAAGAATCACCTTTGACTGCATGTCAGCCCCCGCTCGACCGATGACCACGCATCAGATCACTCACTCACACAGAGCACAGCACAGCACGGAAACAAACAGGCAAGAGCAGACAGGGGCAGTTAGCAACTACAGACAGTAACTATCTGTCATCTGTTTGTCTGTCTGAGCAGTGACCTCAGAGAGAGAGAGAGAGAGAGAGAGAGAGAGAGAGAGAGAGAGAGAGAGAGAGAGAGAGAGAGAGAGAGAGAGAGAGAGAGAGAGCTGGTCCTGGGGCTCTGTTCACAAACACAAACAGACCCCACAGAGCCCCAGGACAGCAACACAATTAAACAAAAGGATAATTACTTGACACGTAGTAAAGAATTAACAAAAAAACTGAGCAAACTAGAATGCTATTTGGCGATAAACAGAGAGTACACAGAGGCAGAATACTTGACCACTGTGACTGACCCAAACTTAAGGAAAGCTTTGACTATTTACAGACTCAGTGAGCATAGAGTAACCTTTATATAACTAGGCAAGTCAGTTAAGTAAAAAATTCTTATTTACAATGACAGCCTACCGGGGAACAGTGGGTTAACTGCCTTGTTCAGGGGAAGACCGACAGATTTTGACCTTGTCAGCTCAGGGATTCGATCCAGCAACCTTTCGGTTACTGGCCTAACACTCTAACCACTAGGCTACCTGCCGCCTCAATAGCTTTGCCTTGCTATTGAGAAAGGCCGCCATAGGCAGACCTGGCTCTCAAGAGAAGACAGGACACACTGCCCACAAAATGAGGTGGAAACTGAGCTGCACTTCCTAACCTCCTGCCAAATGTGTGACCATATTAGAGACACATATTTCCCTCAGATAACACAGATCCACAAAGAATTTGAAACCAAACCCAATTTTGATAAACTCCCATATCTACTGGGTGAAATACCACAGTGTGCCATCACAGCAGCAAGATTTGTGACCGGGCAACTTTTTGCCCATAATATGACATTTGACATTTCCCCATGATTTGCATATTTCCAAAAAAGACCTGTAAATATACATTCAGGGCTGCCAACACCAACACTGCAAATTAAACACATGGAAGCCAAGAACAATTTAGGAGAAGTCAAGAGCTAGGCCCTTTAGAGCTAACTTCTGGCCAAAGTAATGCTAGGCCTAATGTAGAGCTTGCTCCCGTGTAGGGCTTGCTCCCGTGTAGAGCTTGCTCCCGGCCAAAGTAATGCTAGGCCTAATGTAGAGCTTGCTCCCGTGTAGGGCTTGCTCCCGGCCAAAGTAATGCTAGGCCTAACGTAAAGCTTGCTCCCGTGTAAGGCTTGCTCCCGTGTAGGGCTTGCTCCCGGCCAAAGTAATGCTAGGCCTAACGTAAAGATTGCTCCCGTGTAAGGCTTGCTCCCGTGTAGGGCTTGCTCTCGGCCAAAGTAATGCTAGGCCTAATGTAGAGCTTG